>NW_025814064.1:0-39545 GCF_018902025.1 Drosophila willistoni | reverse complement strand
TGGCAGTGCTTCTTGCTGGTGACGTTCATATGACGCGTCTCAACACAAAAAAAATTTATTAAATGGTCAGGTTAGGAAACTACCAAGAAGTTTAGGTCGATGAATTACTACGCCATATCGTTTGCTGATTCGTAAAAATTTTGACAATTATTACTTCAATAATATTGTTTTGACTTGTCGAAACAATACGTAGCTAAATTGCGTTCGGAAATGTATATTTACTTCAGAAAATGTTGGTCGAATGACTTTTTTACCGGCGACATACACAGGTATTTTAAACTCGTTGGGTGTGACGCATTTAGTCATAATGCTTAGAAATTTAAACCAACCAAAACTGTGCAGTGGAAATCGAAACTGATGACCAATGTAATGAATGCAATACTTAATGAAAAATGTAAAGATGTGGAAAATCGTATTCAAACGATTCCGATGATCAACGAGAACTTTCACTCCTTGCAGAGGACGGACGTGTTTTTTTTGCGCTTATCAACTTTTATTTTTTCTCGCGATTAAATACTTTTACATAACTCTTAAATTATTGGTTTAATTAATAATAATTTCAACATCCGAATTTTATTTTCATTTCGCGAATTCTTGCTGTCGTTTTTGTTTAAATTTAAATAAAATCAAAACTTACAACAATACTTGCATTAGCGGTGTTTTTGTTTTGTTTATCTCTTTTGCTTTTGTGTCTTTACCGTTTTAACTAACTCTCGCGCTCTTGCGTACAAATTGTTGTTGCATGTGTTCAATTTGACGCGCTCTCCCGCTCTTTCCTATTCTTGATTGATTTACGCTCTCGTATTTTGCCTACCCGCGACTCTGTGATACGTATTTTGGTTTTGTTTTTGTGTTTTCATTTCTTTTTATTCTTTAGTTGTGAAGGCTTACTCTGCACATTAACCCTTGTGTCAGAACTGGTCAGTATATTCTTATACACAGATTTTTTACCTTTAGAATTTTTATTTTTTATTTTTTTGTATTTCCTTTTGTAATTAAATTAAACTTTTTGATAAAATGGTTGTCTGCTCAAAAAATAATTGCATAGTTGCCACTAATGCGGTTGACTCCCATGATTATATTCTTTGTTGGTTGTGTGACAATGCGGTTCACGTTAAGTGTGCAGGTTACACAGGCAGAATCAAGGAGTCTATTGCTAAAGGTGGTGGCTTAAAATATGGATGTGATGCTTGCCGGGAGGTCGAGAATGAGATGCGCTCTTTCATGAGGCGGACTAGAGATAGTTTCTAGGATCGAAACATTTGTTCTTCCAGAAGACAAATTTCATCCTACATTAAATTTAAAAATTGATATGCCCTTGCTTCCACCATTACTTGGTTCAAATGAGTTACCTCTAACTAGGTGCTTTCGTAAGACTGACTTTGCCAGCCTTAATGAAAACATTGCTACTACGATTGGTCTTATCTGTACAATTGTAGTGATATGAACTTGGCTGTTCGTTTTTTCTATGATACTCTGAATTCACTCTTTGATATTTGTGTGCCTCTTGGTAGGCTGGAGCGGCTTAACAAACCTCCCTGGTTCTCTCGCGAGCTATCCAATTTGAAAAATGTGAAGACACGATATTATAAGTAGTCGTTGTTCATCAGATTATGCTCTGTATACAGTCGCTCGTTCAAAATTCATGATGCTTAATACACAATGCTATATGAATTATCTTTAGCGGTGTAAGCTTCAGTTTTCTTCTGACCCTAAACAATTTTATAATTTTGTTAATTCTAAACGTAAGACCTCTGTGCACCCATCTTTTTTGTCTTCTCAAAATTAAAAAGCGAGCACTGATCAGGCAATTGCCGATATGTTTGCGAGTTTTTTCAAAACAACTTATTCCTCAACGGAATATTGAGCAAGTCCGTATCCTTATCATTTAAAAAAGGCTGATTGCATTTTCAATCCAGTGATTGATGAAAGTTCTATTCTTAGCGAACTTAAATAAGTTAAACCTGTTTATTCTCCGGGGCCAGACGGTCTTCCTGGATGTGTACTCAGGTTCTGTTCAAACGCATTATGTAAACCCATTTTAATATTGTTTCTATTGTCTGTCGAATCTTCCTCTTTTCCATCTATTTGGAAGGAGTCGTATATCATTCCTCTGCATAAAAATGGCAAAAAGTCCCAAGCCTCTAACTATAGGGGTATCTCAAAATTGTCCGCTATTCCGAAAGCTTTTGAGAAAATTATAACTTCTCAATTGCAACATTTTTGCAGCTCTATTATTTCGCCATCCCAACAAGGGTTTGTGAAACGTAGATCTACAACCACTAACCTTTTAGAATTTACATCAATAATTATCAAGGGTTTCAAAAATGGTAAACAAACTGATGTCTTATACACTGACTTCAGCAAAGCCTTTGATTCCGTTAATCATACCCGATTACTTTCTAAGCTGAGCGACATTGGGTTTCCACCCCTCTTCCTTTCTTGGGTTCGAGAATATTTAACAAATAGAAAACAGAAGGTACTTTTTAAGTCTTCTTTTTTCGTTTCCATTTCTGTGACTTCGGGGGTACCTCAAGGTAGTCATCTTGGCCCTCTGCTCTTCACACTATTTATTAACGATCTTCCATCAGTCATTGTTCATTCGCGTGTGCTTATGTATGCTGACGATGTCAAGCTTTGTCTTACTTATAAAGATACAGATTCATTTAGTCGGCTACAAGCTGATCTTAAAAACTTTCAATCCCGGTGCCAGTTTAATCTACTAAATCTTAACACTACCAAATGTAAGGTAATGACTTTTTTTCGTAACTCTCCTCAACTGGTCACTTATTTTCTAAACAATAGCCCTTTAGAACGTCTAAATAATATGAATGATTTGGGCGTACTTATGGACCATAAGTTAAATTTTAACACCCATATTTCCACCACGGTCGCAAAGGCCATGAGTGTCCTGGGTTTCATTAAAGGATGGTCAAAAGAATTTGATGACCCCTATACAACTAAAGTTCTTTTTACTTCGCTTGTCCGTCCTATTTTAGAGTATGGATCTTGCATTTGGTCACCTCAATATGAATCGCACCAGATTAAACTAGTTCTTGCTATTTGCTCTTCGTGGCTTAAGCTGGGATCGCAATGTCAATTTGCCTTCGTATTCTAGTAGACTTCTCTTGATTAACCTTCCGTCCCTAACTAACCGTAGAATTATGCTTGGTGTCATTTTTATGCACAAGCTCCTAATTGGTGATATCGACTCGCCTGAGTTATTAGCTCAGGTGAATCTGTCGGTACCATGTAGACGGAGTAGACGTCCTTTGATACCTTTATCCCTTAGTCTTTGTTGTTCTTCTAACTATGCTATGCATGAACCTTTTAGGGTCCTCTGCTCTGATTACAATCTTCTATCCCCTGTAATCGGCTCAGAGTTTTCTATTAATATGCTTAAAACATCTATCCTATCCCATTTAGTTAATAGATAGCTATAGTATTATTTGTTTGTCTGTCCTTTCGCGATTCGAAAAACAGTGTCGTAGGGGCCACTTGAACGAACTGCGCATAGTATCGTCAACGTCCGCTATACATCAAGACGGATATGCCCTCTGACTTTAAACAAATTCAATTTCCGATTCGTCTTGGCTTCGCCATGACGATTAACAAATCACACGGCCAATCCTTCACTATTTGAGGCCTTAATCTAATAAATTCATGTTTTTCTTATGGTCAATACCATGTGACATGCGTCGCGGCAAACGATCCGATTTATTTGATCTTGCGCCTGACCAAAAACAAAGAATGTCGTTTACCACAAGGTGCTTAAATGAAAATTTCGTTAATCTTTCGTTCATTTTCAAAACGAAGCCGTCAGGTGGCGAAACAAAGTTCGCCGGGTTTGCTAGTATTGTAATAGAAGCAAATATATTAAAATGAGTAATACTTACGGATATTGAAAATAGGGAAGCATCAGGTCAACCATTTCAGCATTGATTAAGTCGGTTGGGTATTCTACAATTTTCCTTAAGAAATTTGTGTCTGACATTACTTTAAGAGATTCATCCCATGAACTCTGAATAAAAGTCTTCTCTACATCTGGACGAATAGGTTTAATTCTTCTTCGGAATAATATGCAAACGCAATCCATGATAAGTGTTATTAGATATGGGGGTTTTCCAAGTTTACGAACGGTGGCTATATCTGCAGCTTTTATTGTTTTCAGTGCAGCTTCTGCTTCCTCCAAAGCAGGGAGAGCTTTTTCTAATTTAGCTTCAGCAACCTCTTTTACAGCAGATATATTCTTCACAAGAACTTCGGCTTGACCTTTTTTTTCGGCGACTTCTACTTTGACGATTTCGGCAGCAGCTTTAGACTGCTCAACAGTTGCTAAAACGTCTTCAGCTTCTCCAGAAGCAATAGCTATAACTTTGTTCATTTCGATTAAATCCTTTTTAAGTATGGCAACTGAAGCACCAGCTTCATCAAGCTTATCTAATCCGGAGCTCATACGCTCTGACATTACAACAATATGCATTTGTTTTTCTTTGTACAGTATTTTATAGCTTTCTAAAAATGAAATTAACGATTTTGGAGTCACAAATGTGACCCGTCTAAAACGGTCGTAGTATATATTACACGAATCCTGAACCGTCTCGTGTATCCAGCTCATGATATCAATAATTTGGTCTTTAACTTTGTCGCTGCAAACTATTTCGAATTCACCCAGATAATGTCGAGACACTGCAATGCGGGCGTCCTCTGGCCACTTTTGAAACCAATCTATGATACATCCAGATATAAGTCCTGGAAACTTTAAAGAACGCATGCGGAATTTTTCCCCAACCTAAGTAAAAATAAAATGAATTAGTTAAAATACAATTACAATGGTAAAAATATTAATAATCCGAATCCAAAATACACAACAACAATTCATTTTTACAAAATTTTTAAAAAAATTTTTTAAATTCGCTGGAACTATACCGGAAACACATTGCAAAATGAAGATGCTTTTAAAATACAAAAAGTGATTTCCGTGCTCAAACCAAATTGTTAATCCGTCCATACTTAAATAGACTTAAAAAATCCTTAAATTTTTTTTGTGTAATGATATGGATTCGTAGTTTAATTTACTTACTGGTGAGAAGCATAAAGCTACATGTAAATTAAAACGAGCACGTGAAATAAAAAAATCATACAAATTGTCTTGCGTTGGTGGACGACGGGGCTGCAGTTTTTTCATAACGGGAATAAGTTCAGTATACATTTCGTCTATTTCGTCTTTCGCGAACAAATTAGCGATTTCCCCAGAGCTCAGTATATTGTTAATATATTCCAGAAAAGATTCTTCTTTAATCTCATTATCTGTAAATATAAATGTCATTCCACTTCCTTCGAGTCCAGCGGTACGATATAGGAATTTAAGGTCCTCTGTAAGATTACCAATATTGTAAGATCGAGTCAATGTTATTTGGAAAAACTTATAACCGGCAATAAAAGATGCCAGGCGCGTTAGACTTTGTTTTCCAGAACCTCCAACTCCAACAAGTAATGCGTTTCCTCTTGGATTTCCAATAATTCGAGATACAATCATCAGGTGTTTTAAAGCATCCACAAAAAAAACTAAATCCATTCGATATCCTCTTATAAATTCATTAAATTGGGCCATAAAGAATGTAACCTTTTCCTTTACAACTTCAAAACTGAAATGAATTTTAGGTATTAATTAAAGCCCAATAACATCTCTATGTAGTTATTACTCACCTTGGTATTTCCTCATAGACTTTAGGTGGCGCGAATAATAAATCTTCTTCTTCGTCATCCTCTTGGTTTTCAGGCGCATCTCTTAGGAAATCTACCCAAAAAGTTTGTACATCAGGATAATGAACAAATTTTTCACCTAAGTATAATTCGGCATCAATGCGCATGCGATCCAAGAACCATGTTTTATCTTTTTCCGAAGTGAAACGGTCCGATATAACTCTGATACACTCATGACACCATAATTTTAATATCTGTTCTATTGTTTTACATTCATCTCGCTGCACCTTTAAAATACCTTCCCAAATACGACTGAGGTCACGCAAATTAAAAACATAGTGAAAATTGGCTGGAGTGGGTAACATTTTCATTTTTACGTTCTGCCAAAATGTGCGTGTCAAAGGAACTAATAAAGGTATAATCTGCACAATTTCTTCATCAAATCTCTCCTCACAGAAGTATTCTGAACCAATGCTCCTAAATATTTGATCCAAAGAACTGTTGCTTGGTAGTGTACAATTAAAAATGCATAAATGACGTTTAAGGCGATTTGGTATGTCATTTCTACCCCCACCAGGGTGAATCATTGCGGAGAGCATTTGTATGTTCATAATGGTTGAAAAATCACCAGGTCTTTCCAACGAGTAAAAACCCCGTTGCTCGATCATTTGGCGGACTATTTCATTTGTGATTTGATCTCCCCACTCGTTTATAACAGGCATATTTATATCATCTATAAAAATGGTCATAGACCGTTGATTTGGGGGCCATAGGTATTACCTTGACGTTTTTCAACGTACGATTCAATAATGCGCTAAAAAAATTGTATTAATTTAATTAATGAGATCAATGAATACATTATTTCAAATTTTGTAAAATAACTTGGTTTAATCAAAACCAGAGGGCCGGGTCCTATAGCCGTAAAACTGATAACTGGTCTTCTTCAGTTCTTTTTATGTGGAACGGCCAAAAGTTAACCTCGGCCCTCTGGTTAATAATGGTTCTGGTAGTGCCCAAAGTGCAGGTAAAATCAGTAAATGTATGTATTTCTGCAGTAAACTATTGATAATCAAAAATGACTTAATGATTTATATTTTTAAGAAAATAAGGTCCATTAAATTTACAATACAGGGCTACCACACTGCCGAGAATTACTATTTCATAGAATTTTATTAGAATTCTATCCGGTCTATGTTTGATATAACGCCTACAGCTCTTTCAGTCTCTCCACCTTTTCGCGAAGGGCGTTAATGATGGCCCGTTTGCCTCCTTCCTTTTCGGGCTTGATCCTCTTTGAGATCTCCCATTTCTGCTATTTTTTTGTGAGGTAAGTATGTTTAAGAATTATTAGGAAAGGTATGTAGGGTACATAAACCAACAAGATGTGCAAAAGCACCGGACATATTCACCTGCCCGATGTTCCACGAAGAGCGACCAAATCTCGTGGTGGCAATTGGAGAAACACCCACAGTCTCCAATTTGAATACATGATGGCAACACAAGGGTCATGGTCGATAAGCAAGCTGTGGCTCCTTGAGCGAGAAAGTCACGACGGAGTGGCGTGCTTATCGTCTCAAATGCATAGTTACATACTGCTAACTCATCCTGCCGAAATCCACCGTTCGGCTCCACGAGGAAAAACGTGGATTTTTATTTTCTTTATTCATAATGTCCTTAATGCTATAAAAAAGGGTTTTCTGTCTATAGCAATCAAAAGTGGCTATAGATCGTTGTAAGGGAGCTCGTGAAGTCATGACAGAGTTGCTGCTGATTCATGAGGTAATGCCGCCGTTAGAGGTGTGGATCGATGGCCGAGGGTGAGACACGGAAAACCTGAGTTCGTCGAAGAGCCGTTGGATTCATACCCAACATACTCATAGGACACTCACACACAGGACGCGGAGGGATGTCCGGTGTGAGCGAGTCTGCGTCTGCGTGGGTCCTGGAGTGCATTGGGCGTTCGTACACGAGCCGCAAAGGGGTGTCCGGTACAAACGGAGCTGACGAGTCGGGTTTGGTAGCATGGTTGGCGGCGATAGGAGCTCTGTACTCTTCCATCGGGACGGCGATGGAACTTCTTTAGGATTGGGTCTTTCTGAAATACCCGCTCTGCTGACCAGAAAAGGGATTCTGGTTGATATTGATATCAGTGTCATCGCCGGAGGGCACACGGGTACCGGGGTCTCACTGAAAAATGCGGCTGCTGCTAAGACCATCGCCCCTTCTGGGCTGGCTTCGTCACCGGGGCTGCTAACTCTTCTAGGTCCTCCAGTGCGCGACGGATAGAACTCTGTTCCGTATCGAGGCATGAGCAGATGCCAAAGTCGGGAGCGTGACCACTGAAGTTCACGGGTGCCTTCTCCCCTGTCTGCTGAGTACGGCTGGCCGAAGATTTCCCGTTGGGTTGGGGCCACCTCCATACGGTAGAGATGGATCGGTTCTCTTCCCCATACGGCGACCATCTCCTCGACAATCCGGGGTTTATCTGATTGGTTGCGACATTCTGCGAAATATAAGATACTTTAAAACTACCCTATACTGAATTTCCCAAACGAGGCCTTACGAGTGCGGTTTACAAACAAGCTATTATTAAGGCCCACCATCATCACCTTTGAAGGCCTTCAAGTCAGTTATACCTGCCTATCCTCTGCCTTCAAAATGCGACTAGCGTAAGCACTAACTATTTCTGTACCGTCAATATTCTGAGTGAACAGAATATTGGCCCCGAGGCCAATGTCGCTGGCATCGGTCTGTAAGCACAACTTTACAGCAAAATCAGAGCAGGCTGAGACAGGGGTCTTGAGTGCATCGAACGCCATCTCAATGCTTTTTTAAGAGCTTCGTGAGAGGTTGCACCGTGTGTCAGAAGTTGGGTATGAATCGGCGATACTAAGAAACGATTCCGAGACATCGACGTAATTCACGATGGTGGCAGAAGGTTACGGATAGCCGGTACCTTCCCTGGGCCCGTATGGATTCCATCATCCCTGAGGACGTGACCTAGAAATTGGATACTTTTTTTGAAGAAACGACAATTTTTCCGAGTGTAGGCCTAAGGGCATGTTTTCCAATGAAATAAACCGCGTCCGGTCACTGTGAGCGCTGCACACTCTCTACTTTTGACATCCAGAGGTATTTGCCAATACGCGAGGCTTTGTAACGCCGTTAACCACATCAAATTTAATGATTTCTGCTTTGAGGATCTAATTTCTCTTGTTTATTTGGCTTTAAATCCTCCTCACGAGTCTCAGCTTCTATCGAGACCAATCACCCGATTGATGGACACCCGTCCATCCTAGCTACTGGTTCTCCGTCAGACTAGCGGAAAGGGGTTTCAAAACGGCTTCTGGTACTGGATGTGGAAACTCCGAGAGCGACTGATATACTGGTTTGCTACTAGGCTTAGAGTCAAATGTATTCTTATGCATAGGGGACGTTTCTATGGGACCTGGCAGATTTGTAAAAGGACTATACCGGGTGTTGTCATCCGAAACTACCGATAGATGAATTATAGATTTAGGATTGGGTCTTTCCAACGGTACTGTTGGGTTTAGCAATCGCAACAGATAACCCCTACATAGTGTGGAAGTTCCTATGCTGTGCTATGAAGGAAATCCACCTCCAGGATAACAGGGTCCATATTGAAGGTATCGCTAACAATCTGCATACGTACGATCTGCCCACCGAGACCGACATTCGCGTCTAGAGAGCCAGTCGAACCAGTGTTCGAGTATTAATATTAGTATGAATTTTCCAAAGAAGTTCCGAAGAGCCACTTACTCGTTTATGAAGCACTTGTTCGCCCCAGAATCGAATGTGGCTACTATTGGTTTACTATTAACGAGGACATGGAGTTGTATGCGGTCTTTCTTTAGGAGGAAGGGGTTACTTTGTCGTACGAAATGACCAGTTTCCCCACACAGGAAGTGAATGTGATTCAAAACGATTTTTTTTTATGTTAATATTTTATTTGTGTTGTGTCAGCTTCAGAAAGCTTTTACAACAAACTTGAGCTTTATAAATTCACCGCACGACGACGCTGGTGAATTACGGGGTGGTCAATGTTGCGGAGCGGGCTTTATATCCCGCGCAGGAAGTCAGATTTGCCAAACCCGTCCCTGGTTTTTATTCTTTCCCATTCGAAGTACAGTTTTATTTTGTGTGTTGTCTCAGCTTCAGACAGCTTTTACAACGAATGTCATCGAGCAATCGGTGTTGGTCGTCTGTCCAAAGGATGCACAAGCTTTAGCCTACGCCGTAAGGTGTTGACGCCCAAATCATTGGCTAAGGGATTCGGATGAGCTTCGAGGCGGTCTCTATAGTGCGTGATGTGTCAAACTATTAGTTCGTTTTATCGTGGGTAGGCCCAGGTCGTGGTGGAAAACGGAATTTCGCACATTCCATTCTGCTCCTGTAATGCGACGCACAGTTGGGCCTCTGCTCGGATAGCGTTGCAAAATCTGTTTTTAAATGATCGCGTTTGGCAAAAATGATATATACAATCGCTAAGAAATACTTTAAAGATTATGAATCCAAAACATTTTTGAAATCGGTTCACATTATTCATGGGTGCTAGAGGCGCATAAAGTTGAGACATTTTTAGTAAATGGGAATAAATGATAATTTTTACCAATAATCGCAACTTTAAAACTGAATATTGGGCGATTTCAACAATCGATCTTGGATTTTTTGGTTATACATTATCTGAAAAGTATGTTCTTTATTAATAGCATTTTCATAAACTTTAATAATTACTTAAATCGTTATTGAACTAGAAGCGTTGTAAAAATGCACTAAATATTGGCGTTTTTTTAACTTTGATTGGAATACAACTAACAAGGATCAACTAGGATCAATGCCGGACTACATAGTTGTAGGTTGGTCCATTTGCTTGTAAATTTGGATGTAAATATTAAGTTATTTACACTAATTAATACAAAAAGGGTAATACCGATCTGGCGTTCTACCTAGTTAATTTAAAAACCGGAGGGCCGGGGCTATTTTCGACCGAGTCAAAATTTGTTAACAGATATATTAAACTAACAAATGTTTAATTTGAAAGAAATCGCGTCAAAAGTAACGAAGTTATTAACAAAGGTCATTGTTTTCAACCGATCGTTCCTATGGGAGCTATATGATATAGTCACCCGATCTTGATCAAATTAACGCAGTCGTTAATATGTGTAATTAACTCACCAATAATAAATTTCACGACAAAAGCTCAGGAAATAACGAAGTTATTAAGAAAAGTCACTGTTCGTGACTGTATGGCCTCCAGAAACAGCTTTGCCGTTGTGGTCATTTTGGCACGTGCTTGTACATACATGTGGTATTTTATTTATATACCGGTTTTTTTATTGGCAATAATGTTACAAATTAATATTATGGCTTTAACAAAAATCAAACTGACTGCAGGTCTGTCCCGAATCTTGTGCTCGCTGTCATTGCAAACTTGTAAGTCAATTGTGACTGTCTTTTATTATTATGTTATGCTGGCTTAGCACTACGAACTGGCTTCAGAAACGATGACCGCTTCTGGTTCTTTTATTGTCTATCGGTACATTCGGACCTCCTGAAGTTTCATTCGACTCGGATGACAGGCTTTTCGAAAAGTTGACTTAATACGGTGCGAACTGAAGGACCGTAAATTAACTCAGCGGGAGATTTACCTTGTGCATTGGGGGTGAATCTGTAAGAAGCAAGATATTTCGTTACTGCTGTTCGTACAGGCAAACCTTCCTTAATATTTTTCTTGACATAAATTTTAAAAGATTGTACAAATCGCTCAGCCAATCTATTAGAGACTGGGTGAAATGGTGCTGTTGTTATATGCTTGATTGGCCTGTTTGAGGATTTTATCGTTATTCAAATGCTTGAGAATGGGTTCTGCATTAACCGGCGGATTGATTTCCCTTATTAAGTTGCAAGCTTCCTCCTCTTTATCGAATTCTATATCAGTTCCAATTGGTGGACGGAAAGAGCATCGGCATTGCTATGCGCAGATGTCGCCCGGTACTGGATATCAAAATTATAAGCCATTAGAATGATACCCCAACGTTGTAGTCTGTTTGAAGTCATCAATGGAAGATGTTTCCCTGGATTGAAGATCGATACAAGCAGCTTGTGATCGGTTAACAGTATGAACTTCCTCCTATACAGATATTTTAATTACGAAAATTATTGACAATCCCTCTTTTTCTATTTGACTGTATTTCTCTTGATGTATGTCGAGTGTTTTCGAAGCAAAAACAATGGGTCTCTCTTGACCATCGTGTTGAGTATGAGAAAGGGCTACTCCGAGGTCACAACTCCGAAAGGCTCCACCTGGCTTAGGTGCTAACACAATGGGGGATGCCCAGTTGATAAATATGATCGGCTTCCGTGAGACGTTTTGCTTCGTCTTTGAAATGTTCCGATTGAGCAAATGGAATTTGACGGCTTTTAAAAAATTTGGGTGTTGCTGTAGATTTTAAAAATACGCTGGCTTTGAAATCTTTTGTGGTACCCATGGCAGGCTCGAACACTGACTTATATTTGCAGCAAAGATCGTTAATTCGAATATTTTCTTGCTTATAAATTTTACATAATTGGACAATGTCGAATCCAAACTTTTTAAATAAATCTGTTCCGAAAAGATTGGCTTCGTCTTTTTTACTAGTAACAATAATTACAATATTTTCGACTTTTTGACCACACTTTGCGACAGTGTGCAATTCGCTTAGTATTGGTATTGGAATGTGTGTATATGCGAAAAAATATTTTGGAACATTCTTGCAATTTCGGTTTATTAAGTAATAAATATGTTTCAAAATTTATTACTGAAGCTGTTGACCCTGAGTCCATTTGAAAAGTAATAACTTGATTCAATATTTTGACATCAATTAGCTTTTTACGATTTTCGTTTTTGACTTGACCTGTTATAGTGTTCACTTCTTCCATTAAATATGCTTCTTTTTTGTGTCTGCGAATTACTTTTGTCTTCCTTTGACATACACACGACAGATATATGGCCTTTTCTACCACATTTGTAACAAACGGCGTCACGATACTTGCATCTCTCTCTCATCTCTCTCTTCCAAACACAGAACACGACTTCCACGAGTTTTTGCACTGTTTCTCTTTGTTTGGTTTATTCTGGTACTTTTTAAATGTATGGATCGCGTTGAGTGAAAGTTGACTCTCTCTCGTCTTTAAGGGTTGCAACGGTTTTTGTCGTTGTCTCATAGGTCTCCGCAACCATGAGCACATCTTCAAGAGTCGGCTGGTGCTTTTGAAGAGCAGCTGCCCGTACTGCATCATACGGGGTATGTACGATGATCTGATCCCGAATCATTTCATCCACGTAGTTGGACAAACAACCTTGTGCAGAACACACGGCTACCCACTCTTATTGTGTTTGACCATGTGCCATCTCTTTTTTAAAAAATTCGTAGCGCGATGCTACAATACGACGCTTAGCTGTGAAATGTACAGTAAGTTTGTCTTTGAGCTCTTCATATGTATGAGTGTTTAAGTTGTTACTCCCGATGAGATTTTTAAGAAGCTCGAACAAACTTACGCCACAACAAGAAAGAAAATATCCTTTTTGTTTTTCGATAAGATAACTGTTCTAGATAAGACTCCCAATTTTGATTGTCTTTATCAAATTTGTGAAATGGAGGACACATAGATAATTCACCCGCGTAGCTTGAATTACTAGCACTACATGAAGAATTATTCTCAACAATTTCTCTCATCCATTGTCGTCGTTGTTCTAGAATTATGAAAATTTGTGAATTGCTGTTGTTGGGAAAGCAACTCTTGAAATTCCCCGCTTTCTATTGGCATCTTGTTGAGAATCAATAAATGACCAACTAGATTTTACACAATTAAAACGTTTTAATTTGTTTTTTGCCTAGTCGCCATTAATGTTGTGTATACAGTAGAGGGATACGCGTGTTCTTGTTGAGAGCTTATGCTAGACTGACCGTTTATTACCATATCTAAGGAATACTAGGTTTAACAATGTTGGGAAATACTTATTATACCCTTGCAAAAAGAATATATTAATTTTGGTCAGAAGTGTGCAACGCATAGAAGGAAGCATTTCCGACCATAAAAAGTATATATATTCTTGATCAGCACGACGAGACGAGTTCAAATAGCCATGTCCGTCCATCCGTCCGTCCGTCCGTCCTTCCGTCCGTCCGTTCGTCTGTCCGTCCGTCTGGATCAACGCAAAGTCCTCCTAGACCGTTAACGCTACAGAGCTGAAATTTTGCATGTAGGCTTGTATATACTGCAGGCGTTGTATATCTCGGATTCACCCGGATCGGATCACTATATCATATAGCTCTCATACAAATGGCAAAGTCACGAACAGTGACTTTTCTTAATAACTTTGTTATTTTCTGAGCTATTGTCATGAAATTAATATTGGTGAGTTAATTACACATATAAACGACTGTGCCAAATTTGATCAAGATCGGGTGACTACAGTGACTTTTGTCAATAACTTCGTTACTTTTGACGCGATTGCTTTCAAATTAAACATTTGTTAGTTTAATATATCTGCTAATGACTGTGCCGAATGGTCACCACGTTTGCCGAAGCAATCCGCTATGGAGGTTACAATTCTTCTTAAAAGACCATGAAGTATTGTGGGTAAAGCTAATAGTTCGGCACTACCACGAAAAGTATTATCACATTAATTATAAGACTATAGGTGAGGCAAAAATATTTTATTCCAAAACTTAGACCTCTCCTTAAAGGGATTCGTCGATATTGCCAAAGATGTAAGATGGCTAGAGTGGGTGCATTTTGGGCCGCTAACAGTTTTCGATGGAAAAAAGTCATTGCTTCACAATGGCCCAATGGCGTGTTGACGACCATGAACTGCTTGGATGCCTCATCTAGTTCCATCTGAAGATAGGCGTCTTTTGTCTATTTTGCTGAATTGCTCACCATGACGAATTATGTGAAATAGGGATTCTTTTGTTGGTAATGGATACTGCTCTATGTCGATTTGTGCGTTAACTGCTTGCTTAAAGTCACCACAACTCCGAATGGCTCCACCTGGCTTAGGTGCTAACACAATGGGGGATGCCCAGTTGCTAAATTTGATCGGTTTCCTGATATTGGCTTCCGTCGAACTTGACTCTCTTTCTTGTCTTTAAGGTCTCCGCAACCATGAGCATACTTCAAGAGTCGGCTGGTGCTTTTGAAGAGCAGCTGCCCATACTGCATCATACGGGGTATGTACGATGATCTGATCCCGGATCATTTCATCCACGTAGTTGGACAAACAACCTTGTGCAGAACACACAAATTGAGCGATCCCGCGCAAATCGGCTACCCACTCTTTGTGTGTTTGACCATGTGCCATCTCTTTCTTAAAAAATTCTTAGCGCGCTGCTACAATATGACGCTTAGTTGTGAAATGTACAGTAAGTTTTAAGAAACTCGAACAAACTGACGCCACACCAAGAAAGAAAATATGCTCTTTGTTTTTCGCCTGCACTGACCGAATATGCATTAAAATGTTACGATAACTGTTCTAGATAAGACTCCCAATTTTGATTGTCTTTGTCAAATTTGTGAAATGGAGGATACATAGATAATTCACCCGCGTGGCTTGAATTACTAGCACTAGATGAAGAATTATTCTGAAGAATTTCTCTCATCTATTGTCGTTGTTGTTCTAGGATGTTCGTTGTGAACTGCTGTTGCTGGGAAAGCAATTCGTGATATTCCGCGCTTTCTATTGGCATCATGATGAGAATCAATGACTGACCAGATTTTACACAATTATTGTAGCTAAACGTTTTAATTTGTTTTTTGCCACAGTAGAGAGGTACGAGTGTTCTTGTTGAGAGATGAATCTCATGAATCTCGTACAGACTGCTGGAGAGTTTGAGATACCAAACGGTATATATAAGAATTCGTACTGTCCTTTCTGGGTAACAAATGCAGTGAACTTTTGCGAACTTGCTTCTACTGGTACATGAAAATATCCATTTTTCAAGTCCAATATTTCCTCCTTGCAACTGATCAATTACACTGTCCATCAATACTATCGGAAAATTATCGCGAATTATCTTTTCATTTAATTATCTATAATCGCAGCACAACCTTTTAGCTCCATTTGACTTTGCTACCAGTACTATAGGGGATGCATACACCGATGTACTATCTAAAATAATTCCTTCAAGCCATTCTTGTATCTGATTATCTACAATCTGTTGATCGCAGTAGGCCAACAGTCTTAGGTGTTGGTATACGGGAATATCATATTTCAAAATAATTTTCATTTAAATCTACGCGTCGGGATTGCGTTTTGGCTTGTATCGCTGAACTATCATTTCGACCTCTTTAGTCTGTTCTTGGCTTAAATGAGACAGCTATAAACCGATTTCGTCCTTCCCTTCAAAAACTGTGCAGACATCTTCAAATTGTTTCATCCAATGAGGATTGGATGAAACAGAATCAGTATTTTCTAACTTCTAACTTCTGCTCACTGCTAATTAAATACTGAGTGCCACTTTTTGTTACCTTCATGTCAACACTATCAAGAATAGTTCTTTCGGCATAGCCGAAGTTAGCTTCTGTGATATTTAAATTTAATAAATTAATATAATCAAATTGAGTCAGTAAAAATTCTGCATCGTATACACAGTCTCTGTCGCAAAATCTGCCTTTGGCAGAGCGGATAGAGGTTAAATCCAAAAGATATCGATAGACGTAGGCTCAGATCCGGTGGTCTACTTGTCACGGTCACTTTTTTTGGCATAAAGTCGAAAAATTGAGTCACATGGTTCAAACTTTGCATATTTTACTGTTTTGGTATTAGAAAAAATATATATTATTTCCTGTTCTATTAAAATGCTATTATCTTCTCCATCCAATTCAATATTACGTTCTTGTAATGTTGCGATGTATATGTATTGCGATGAGTATTAATTCCTTATATGTCTTTGTGTTTTGTTTCAGGAAGTTTAGGATATCCGTGGGTTTATGTGTATTTTCAGTAATGAGAAGGAACATTTTAGCGTTTTTCGCTTCGTCTGCTGTCTCGTTCCCTGTAATTCCATAGTGACCGGGGACCCAAAGCAGGGATATTTTGTTATTTTCGAATTTGTTTAAAAAATTTTCCTAATACATGTGGTATAGTAGCTCTGTTTATTGGTGTTGTTATGGCTGTAGTGCGGAAAGGGAGTCTGAACAGATGGCGAATTTACCTCTTTGATTGCTGCCATATATGCAGGCTACATGAATGGCCGCGATTTCGGCTGTGAAGATAGAGGTATTTTCGGGTAGCATTTGTTGGAAAATTACGGAGTTTTCCGTTGCTACAGCGTATGTTACTCCGTCTGTGGTTTTGGAACCGTCAGTGTACAGCAGTTTTTTGTTTGAAATAGAATTTATTTCTCTAAATTTTTGTTGGTATATTAAGGCTGGTGTGTCTGATTTAAGTAAAGTATGTAGTTCGGCATATCAGCAGTTCAGCTTGGCACACATACATTATGGTTGTATGGAACACAACGTGGCTGGCCAGCACCATTCAAGCCTACAGAGCACACGATGGATACCGCTGAGAAGAAAACCAAGGTATTCAGCATGGGGACTACCACGGCAAACAACAAGAGTGAATGGATATATACGGTGAATCACAGAAATTCGTTTTACAGGCTACAGCGAATAGTGGCGTATGTGCTACGGTTTTGTCACAAGCAGAACAGGACGGCTCAGTTAGAGTTGGAAGAGTTGGACCAAGCACGGAGAGTGATCATTAAGCAAATTCAAGAAACAGGATTTGCATATGAATTACGGCACTTAAAGAAACGACCTGATCAACCGCTAGATCGCAAAAGCACGGTGGCAACACTGCCACTAATACTGGATGAACACTCAATCATACGAGTAGCAACTCGGCTACAACAAGCACCAGTATCAACGGAAACAAGCAATCCATATCTCTTGCAGATATATAGTATGCACCAAGTACCTGCCTCAGTTCTTTAAACAAGTCACGGGCGACTTACCTGAGCATCGGGTATCTCAGAATAGACCCTTTCTCAATGCCGGAGTAGACTATTGTGGACCATTCTGGATCCACCATAAGGTTCGAGGAAAACGTCCCGACAAAGCCTACATTGCAGTATTTGTATGCTTTGCAACCAAGGCAGTACACTTGGAGTTGGTCGGAGAACTGTCCACCTCGTCATTTGTGGGCACGCTTCAGCGCTTTATTGGGCGCAGAGGAAGATGCCAGATATTATACTGCGATAATGCAACAAACTTTGTTGGAGCAAACAACCAAGTTAAGGAACTGACCGATACAATACACTCAGAAACGGCAGCAGGTAGTATCAAGGAATTTTGCGATCAAAAAGGAGTACAATTTAAGTTCATACCACTACGGTCTCCACATTTCGGAGGATTATGGGAAGCTGCGGTAAAATCCGCTAAGCATTTACTGTTGAAAAACGTAACGACAGCAAACTTAACGTTCGAACAACTGTCTACCATCATTGTCAATGATGAAGCAGTGCTGAACTCTCGTCCGTTAACCCCAAACTCAGACGATCCCAACGACCTAACAGCTCTAACCCCAGGCCACCTATTGATCGGAAAATCATTAGTAGCCCAACCAGATGCAGAGCCGATAACACAGCGATCGATTCCAGAGCAATGGGAATTAGTGCAACGGCTTAAGCATACATTCTGGACACAAAGGTCTCAAGAGTACCTACAAGAATTGCAGGGTACATCCAAGTGGAAAAAACCATATAACAATGTCAAAGAAGGCATGATGGTAATTCTAGAGGAGGCCAATGTGCCAATTTTGCAGTGGCCGATTGGACGAATTGTTAAATTATAACCAGGCCTGGATGGATACGTCCGCGTGGTAGACGTTAAAACAGCCAGAGGCACCTACAAGCGGGCTATCCATAAATTGGCTCCCTTGCTTAGAGAGACGGCGACAAAACGAAAAAATGAGGCAGATGACACAGAATCCAATTCCCAAAAAGACCCTGGTATCGAGGACACCGCAGAAACAATAAAACGCTTATCAATCGGTCTGCCACCGTTGGCAATGACGATCTGCCCAATGCTGTTGTTATTTCCTATAGCATTTGCTCAAAGAACTAATATAACTCGATTCAACCCCAAACCAGGCATATACTATGAAAGTATTGGCACAGGAAGGATGGCAACGTCTAACTGGACTTTTGTGGCATTCTACGATCTCGAACCATATTGGGCCGACCTGAAGACGTTTTCAGACGGAGTAGTAAAGGTTGGAGAAATATGCGTGTTAATGAAGGAATCAAAGCCAATGAAACATATTTGGAAAAACCTTGTTACGCATTGAAAGGATCAATAAAATGTTATTTTTATTTAAATGTAGTAGCAAATGAGTCTATGAGTCACGATGTAGTTCTTGGAAGAGACTTTTTAACGGCATGTAATTTGAAATTTAATCTAAGCGCACTGAAATTGGTTACAGTACAAAAAGTGGAGACTGAAAACAGAGAAGATACAAATAATTCTAACTTAAACTATAGTAAACAGTTAGATGAGACATTTACAGAACAGTTAGATGAAACAGTCAGTAAACAGTTATATGAAACAGTCAGTAAACAATTAGATGAAACAGTTAGTAAACGAGTAGATAAAATAGTAAGTAAACAGTTAGATGAAACACTTAGTATAGAATTAAATAAAACAGATAGTACAGAGTTAGAGGAAAAAGATAGGATACAGTCTGATAGGACGTTAAATGAGCAGAGACACGAAATACTTACTATTCAATCAAAAAAAAATTTATCGAGGAAGAGTTAGAAAAAGTCGTCAATGACTTATCAAATATTAATTACACTGAAGACACAATTAATGATTATAATTGGGACGAAAAACTGAATTATGATACCAAATGTAAACTAAGACAAATAATTAAAATTTATTCCTTAAATGCGACATTCCCAGAAGAGCCAATGACTAGATGTGAAATCAAATTAAATTTAGAAAAATCGAAACCCTCTAGTTGTTCTCCCAGACGCTTTTCATATACAGAAAAAGATCAATTGCAAATATTATTAGATGATTATTTATAATCATCATATAATTATACAGCCGAGTGAGTCGGAGTACGCGTCACCAATCGTTTTAGTAAAAAAGAAAACAGGAGATATTCGCTTGTGTATTGACTTTAGAAAACTAAATAAAGTTTTAATTAAAGACAATTATCCATTACCACTGATAGATGACCTACTTGACAAATTAGTAAATAAAACGGTGTTCACAAAATTAGATCTTAAAAATGGATACTTTCATGTGGATGTAAACAATGAATCTATTAAGTACACTTCGTATGTCACTCCGTTAGGGCATACGAATTTTTAAGAATGCCCATGGGATTAAAAAATTCGCCAGCTGTGTTTCAACGCTTTATAAATAAGATATTTTGTGATATGATTAAAGACAACAAGTTAGTTGTGTATATGGACGATATCATGGTCGCCAGCAAGGATATTAATGAACACTTCGAAACTCTAAAGGAAGTTCTTATAAGATTAGCTAAGAATAAATTAGAGCTACGTTTGGACAAATGTGAATTTATGATGTCAAATATTTAGGTTATCAAATATCAAGTGAAGGTATAAAAACAGATGATAAAGGAATGGAAGCGATGAAAAATTTTCCAATATCTGAAAAGGGACAGGCTGTTCAAAGTTTTCTTGGGTTATGCTCGTACTTTCGTAGATTTATTAAAGATTTTTCTATTTTAGCGAAACCGTTATATGATCTTTTGAAAAAGGAAAAAGAATGTGTGTTTCAAGAAAAAGAATTAAATTGTTTTTTACTGCTCAAAGAAAAACTTATGAATGCACCGGTGTTGGCAATTTACGATTACAAGGATGAGGTTGAATTGCATTGCGATGCCAGTTCTTTAGGATTCGGAGCAGTGTTACTTCAGAAAAAATCAGACAAATTGTTGCATCTGTTGAAATTATGGAAATGTGCTATTTACATTTGTAGAAATAGTTTAATATGCAATTACATTTTATCGATTTATAGCTTTATGATTATCCATCTCTAGCTTTGTTCCAACTCTAACTACTACGATTTTTTCCCCACTTCCTTTTTCCGCTTGCTCTGAATAAAACGTTTGACTTGTACATATTAATTCGTCTTGTGTTCTTATTTACAATTTCACTGTGCAGACATTTTTCTACCTAACATTGGTTATGGGCCCAGGTCTAACAGAATACGAAAATTTAAAAATTGTAAACGATGAGTCAAAGTTTTCAAATTGAAAAGCTCAATGAGCATAATTATGATGTGTGGAGTATACAAATGCGAAGTATACTAATTCACCAAGAACTGTGGAAATTCGTGAGTGGAAATGAAGCCGTCGATCCAGCAAAATCGGTTATAGCTGATGAAAAAGCGCTAGCTTGTATTATTTTATATGTGAATACCTCTCAGTTGAACTATGTTAAAAATTGTAAGACCTCAAAAGAAGCATGGGATGTACTACGCAATGTACACGTGCCCACCGGGCCAATTCAAAAAGTGTTGCTTTATAAAACACTTTTGAACTTGAAAATGGGGGCAAATAGTGAAATTCCACAATATATAAATTCATTCGTTGAACTAATCAGTAAGCTGACGTATGTTGGAATTGATTTAAGTGGAGAATTTAAAGTGATAATTCTTTTGTCAAGTTTGAACTCTGATTACGAACATTTTGTGGTAGCAATGGAGACACGTGATTCTCTACCGTCTTTACAAGTGCTAAAAGCGAAGCTGCTAGCAGAAGCAATTCGCATAAAAGAAAACGGTGAAAAAGCAAACGAACTACCACCGGGAGCTAGATGGTTTGAATGAGGGTGTGTGAGATGTGTGTGTATTTGGTTTTTCCCCGAGTAACTCAAACGTCTGTTCGATTCAGATGTTAAAACAGAAGTGTCTTTTTTATTCATAATGTTTTTGGATTCTCTACCTTTTGTCTATCTTTGTGTGTCTGTATGCATGTGTGTATGTATGTTCCATGTATGTATGTTTCATGTATGTATGTTTTATGTATCATATGTATGTATGTTTTATGTATGTATGTTTTGTGTATGTATGTTTTGTGTATGTATGATCATCATATATAAATTATCAATCGTTCTGGGAACAGAAAAGAGTCGATGCCACGTCTTGTAACGATCCTATTTCTTACGCCAGTCGCACATTATCCGATGAAGAAACCCGTTATTCAGCTACAGAAAAAGAAATGCTTGCAGTTCATTGGGCAGTAAAACACTTCAGACAATCCAGTTGACTCTGATTGACTAGTATTTACAGCCAGTGTTATTTCCGGCCAGCTCTCATCCCAATTCCGTTGATTTTCACCGGTAAACTGAGCAATTATTGTTTTCACTGTTCTGTTTGCCCTTTCGGTTGGGTTTTCTTGTGGTGTGTATGGTGCTGTTAATTGGTGTTGGCATCCCCATTCCTCTAGCATTTTCTTAAACGTTCTGCTAGTGAATTGGACCCCATTGTCCGTTATTACCACTTTAGGAACTCCAAATCTCGACAGAATCCTTTCCCTAAAGGCCTTGATTAGATTCTCCGCAGTTGCCTTTCGCATGGGTATCAGTTCTGTCCATTTTGAAAATCGGTCAATGATTACTATTAACATTGAGTTTCCATGTTTCGACCGTGGTAAGGGTCCGACGAAATCAGCGCAAACGGTGGCCCATGGTTCGTCCGGTATTTGCGTCAGCATTTTCCCTGCTGCTTGCTGTTGGTTGGGTTTGTATTGTTGACACGTTGTACACTTTCCCACGAATTTCTTGATATCTCGTTGCATTCCTGGCCAATAATATCTTCAATTGAGCTATTGCTGCCACCTTGTCTGGGTCCGTTGCAATACCGTTTTCTGTTACCAAGTGGCCTAGAAACTTTAGCTCTTTTCTAAAGAATTGGCACTTTTCAGCATTTATTCTTAAGTTTGCTTTTTTCAATCTTCTTAACACTTCTTGCAGGTGGTCCATGTGTTCTTTGATTGTTTTGCTTACTACCACTATGTCATCTTGGTAGGCGAACGCGTTTGGTATCATTTCTGGGCCAATGACTTGGTCCAGTGCCCGTTGGAACGTTGCTGATGCGGAGTGTAACCCGAATGGCATTACTTTCCATTGGAATAAACCTTTCCCTGGGACTGTGAATGCTGTCATTGGCCTGCTGTTTTCTTCCAACGGAATTTGCCAATAGCCGTCCTTCAGGTCTAGGCTGCTTATAAATTTCGCTTCACGTAGTTGGTTTAAGATGTAATCGATGCGGGGCATTGGGTATGCATCTTTTATAGATTTTGCGTTAATCTGTCTAAAATCTACGCATAATCTCCATTTGCCCGTCTGCTTCTTTCTCACCATCACTATGGGTGAGCTATATGGGCTTTGTGATGGTTCGATGCATCCCATTGTCAACAGTTCATCGACCTTTGTGTTGATTTCTCCCTGTATTTTTGGATTTTTTGGGTAATACCTTTGTTTTATTGGTATATCATCCTTCATTGTGATCCTGTGTATCCCTACTTTTGATGATCCCTTGATTTTCTCCAATTCCATCAGTTCGTGTTCTAGAAACCTTTGTATTTCTGTTTGCTCTTCCTTCTGTGTCACCACGATCGATATGCGTTCGGTTATCCTGTCCTGCATCCTCTTCACCGTTGGAATTTTTATCCTGTGGCCTCCGCATGCTATTTCGGTATTCATCAGCCTTAAGAAATTCCATCCTAAGATTATAGCATCTATTCCGTCTGGCATGATGAGAAATGTTATGTTCATTCCTTTGTTTCCGAATCGAACGTATCCTGTCCATTGCTCGTTGATGTCTCTCACCTTCCCGTCCGCCATGTATACTTGCTTATTCGTGGTCTCTCGGTCTCCTTTGTTTTGCACCGTTTCCAACATTTGTTTGCTGATAAAACTGCTCGTGGCACCTGGACTCCTGCTATTTCGATAATTGCTGACAATTGATCCTCTTCCTCTATTAGTTGGCCTATTAGTGGTGAGGAGCTTGTTGGCTGGGTCCCTGCTCGCCCCTGATAGGCTGGAACCGCCTTTCATTTCCCGAACTCCAACAACATTCTTTTGTTCTTTTCCCAATCCTTCCACACTGCCAACAGTCTCTGATTGTTGCACTCCCTTGCCCAGTGTCCGGCTCCCCCGCATCTGCGGCATGCCTGGTTTGGGTTCAAGACTCTTCCCTCTTGGATGTTTTTATTTTCTTGGGTTGGTCTTGAATTGTTTTCCATGCTGTTTTTTTGGCATCTTCGGCACTGTGTGACTGGTGGCCCGTAATTATTTCCTCCTCTGTGGCTTGATTGGTTGTTGTGTGTTCTTTGAGCATTGTTTGGGCGATGGAAATCTGATCGTTCTTGTTCAAGCATCTCATGTTCTTCCGCCAACTGCATCAGCTCATCTAGGTTTCTGACTCTGTGCGGCCGAACGAATATCCTCAAATCTGGAGTGTAATTTTCTAATATAACCTCCAATTGCTCGTACTCTGGTATCTTAAGGGGTCTTATCATTGTTTGCATGTCGACCATATAGTCCTTGAAATACTCGTTTCTGTTTTGTTTGCGACTTTTCACTTGATTAGCCAATATGTTGAAGAATCCTCTTGGCAGGAAGTATTTCTTGAAGCCCTCAACGAACTCCTTCCACGATCGCCACTACTTATTGTTTGCGAGGTACCATTTGAGTGCTTTGTCTTTCAATAGTTCTGGCATTGCTCTTGGGATCATGTCCAGCTCGATGCCATACATGTCTGGTGACCACTCGATTTGTTCTATAAACTCTAGCGGTCTGGAATTGCCATCGAATCTGAAAGTCCACTCCCTCACTTGTTTTGCCACCTTGGCGTATTCGGTGGTCCTGTCTGTTGTGTGTGGTGCCGCTTTCTTGGAGTCTATCGTTTGTCTCCTTAAGTCCTTCTTTGTGTCGGTGCCGGCTAATGCTCCTTCGCTTCCCCATCTTGGTGGTGCAAATGGAGGAATCGCTATTTATTTTTTTGAACTCCTCGGCCTCCTTGTTCTCCCCATTCTCGCCTGACTGTGCTGCGCTTGTTTCTGGTTTTTGTTTGGACATTTTTCTAAACTTGAGTTCTAATCTTCTTATCTCCTCTCCTCACTCTGGATCAGACTCGTGGTTGTCTATCCATTCGCCGAGTTGTTTTCTCATCTCCTCTACCGTGCCGTTCATGTTGACTCCGATCCTTTGGCCTGTTTGTAGCAGATCCTCCTTCTTCATGTGGTACATCCATCCTTTCCCCATTTTGATGTTTTCTTTACAATTTTCAAACTTTTGTCTTGTTTAAAATTTCACCAGTATAGCACGTTGGGCGCCAGTTGTAACGATCCTTTTTCGTCCTTCGGGATATTTACAATTATCTCTTGGGCTAGGTTCGGCACAACAAAATTTATTTTGTGCCCCGGTGAAATTAGAACAGGTTTGTTTAATGATTTCTTTTGGTGGTATGTTTATTCACGATTGTTTATGGGCTTGGTTGGATATGACAAGTTTCTTTTAGAGGAGTCCCGACCTCTTTCCTGGAATTTCGGTAACAGGATATATCCTTGTACCTTCCAATATGCTGGGAATCGTCCTGGAGCAGTTTGACCTTACTCGATTCTTGCCTAAACACGGTGTTTTAGTCCTATTCCAAGGACTTGCTGGTTACAGGATAATTTGAGACAATTTGGTTACTCGTAAGGCCGTCTCAAATTATTCTGACTTTTCTTGATCCTTTCACTTGTTTTGTTTCACTAGTCTGAGCTTTTAAGGTTACTCGTAAGGCCTTAAAAACTCCCTTGGTTGATCATGACTTGTAGACTTGAGTCAATTAGTTCCATTAAACTAAGACTGCCCGCTCTGTCGAGCGTGGTCCCTTAAATATATCCCGAGATGCCCATAGGGCGCTGGCTGCGGCGTCGTGCTGTTGGCAGCGGCGTTGGGATCGTGTCAGAAGTGGGTCGCCTCTTCCGGCGAATTCTGCTTACCGGCAATATTCAAAGAATGGCTAGGCTAAAAAGTGCTTATGCTAGAAAAGGGAAGTGAAGTACCTAGTGTGTCTTGGGTCACATATTTTTCTAGGGTCGCATAAACATTAGGAAACATAAGTTGCTTACATGGCTAAGTGTGTTTACAGGAAATAAAAGACGTATGTAGCTTAGTTGACTAAAAGTGATATGGGTCGCGATGCACGCGTGCTGTGTGCACTCGTTTAATTTCCCCTGCAATGCACTTTCATACGTATATCGTATCTATCAGATAGAGGGCTTCCCATCGTTCATCCCTCCCCCTTCGGTTCGCATATTCCCCTATGCAATCCACAAACCATTATCGTTTCATATAATGCATGCATGCCCCCACGCATCTTCCCGCTTGTACGAAATTGCCAGCGGTCGCATGTGGTTCGATCGGTCATGTTTGATCGTAGATCATGGGATCGAGCCATGTTGGACTTGGTTGCCCATCGCATGTGTGTGCATATCGGTTTCTTGCATTATGCTTCCCACGCATCTTCCCGCTTGTACGAAATCACCGGCGGTTGTGTGTGGTTCGACTGGCCACGTTTGACCGTATGCCACTTATATTGAATCGGTTCGATCCATCAGCAGCGGGTTCGGTCGTATATCGTACGTTTGGTTTGTGTCTCGGCTGTATCTTGTATCTGGTGCATCCTTTGCACCGTTTGATTGTGTTGTTGCTGGCTTGTTGTGTGGGATATTATAGTTAATTATAATGTTCCTCACAGTCTTCTTTCCTGGGTCTCGTTCCCCAATTTAGTGACCAGGGTGTTGGGTTGGTAACTCCTCCCTCCCCAAAATGAAGCAAATGAGTTTAGAATGGGGCTGTCGGGGTGGATGCCGCTGATTTTCCTTGTGACTTGGGCTTGTTCATCGGACCGTCGTTGTCCACTTGTGATTCCAACGCAACACAAAAGGATCTAATGGTATGCTGAAAGCTTAATTTTTCTAGTTGTTTTTGTAGCATTTTATGTTAAAAAATTTTTTTTTTTCAAATGTTAAAACAAATGCTGTATATTGTTTACAATGCGTTTGGGTACAATGAATGACATATGTAAAAAAAAAGATTATACTAATTATTATTTTGTTGTTCGCCTTATTTTAGATTTATGGATTTTTTGCAAACGTTAACTTATTTCTACGGTTTTCTTTTCGAAATATGCTTTCATTAGTTGATAAGGGGGCTGCGGATTTCCGAGTTTCGTTAAGTTTATCAAGTTTTCTTTTAGTATTTTTATGTAAAATCTCTTTCACCTCTTGGTATAATTTTGATTGAAAAAAATTTAATTTTTGTAAATATTCATGATTAATGTCGTATTTAATTGTTTGCTCAAATATAGGTGTGCGTCCATTAAAAAGTTCAAAAGGTGTGTATTTTGTAGATGAATGTATAGCGTTATTGTACGTGAGAAGTGTTTCCGAAAGAGTTTCCTCGTGTTTGTTAATCTGCTTATTTTTCTTTTTTAATTCTGTGATTATTCTATAGGTTTCAGTCAGTGTCGAATGTAATCGTTCTACTGGAGAGTTGCTGGATGACTGCTGGAAGGAAGTTATATGACATTGGATGTCGTATTGATTACAGAAATCTTTAAATATACTGCCAGAAAATTCCGCACCTATTTTTTTAGGGACTCCAAAAAGGCTGAAAAAATGTTTCATGGTGGTTTATGCAGGTCCTGTTGGGTATAGGGTAGGCACACGCAAATTTTGAAAACTTATCTATTAGTGTAAGATTATAGTTTTTGTTTATCGTGTATATGTCTATATGGACTATGTCCATTGGTTTGCAAGGAGTTTCTGGTACTTCAAAAGGTGGTTTCTGCGGCTGTCTATCGTATTTAAGTGTGAGGCAAATTTCACAACCCTTTATTATTTGCGCTATTTTGCTTTTCATATGTGGAAAGTAGACTTTTCTTTTAAGGTGCATTAATGTTTCATCAATACCCCGGTGATTGTTATTATTGTGATAATCATTGACTATTTTTTCTTGATCGGTCGTATTAGTGATATCGTCTAAAAGAGTTGTACACCTAAGTAATTTAAAGAATTTATTGTGAGAAAAATGTTTAGAGAACACATCTAGTACTATTTGAAAAATACTTTCTGATGTGTAAATTGCTAATGTCCTGTTAATCTTTAAAATTTTTTTTAGAATGTCTAGTACAGTATCTGAGTTAAGTCTGGGTTCTGTGATGGTTCTCCTTAATTTGTTTTTAAAGGGAGTAGAAACCTGGTAAGAAGGAGAATCTTCAGCTAAAACAATCTGCAAATTAAAATCGTTAAGTGGTTTTTCGACAATTATTATGCTTGATGCAAGATTATACAGAGAAGATGTTACTTTGTTATTTGAAAAATTTTCGACATCTATATTGTTAACGATAATATTTGCTTCGGGTCGGATACGACTCAGGCATCTGCAACTACGTTCTGAGAGCCTTTTTTGTATTGAAATTCGTATTCGTATTCTAGTAATTGTAGTTTCCAACGGGCGGCCTTGTCGTTGGTGGAAAATGGTCCTGTGTTCCATGTTAATGGTTTGTGGTCTGAAACTAAAATAAATTTTTTTCCGAATAAGTAGGGTCTGAAGTGTTTTACTGCCCAATGGACTGGCAAGCATTTCTTTTTCTGTAGCTGAATAACGGGTTTCTTCATCGGATAATGTGCGACTGGCGTAAGAAATAGGTTTGTCGCTTCCAGATAATTTTTGGGATAAAACAGCGCCGATGGCATAATTGCTTGCATCAGTAGTTAATATAAAGGGTTCTTTAATATTGGATTATTACAAAGTAATGTCTTACAGAGTTCAAAAGTTTTACAGTATTCTTCATCAATTGTTACTGCTTTTGTACCTTTTAATTGTTGTGTTAGTGGCTTTGTTATGCGGGCAAAGTCTTTAATAAATTTTCTATAATAGCCAAGAAGACCTAGAAATGATTTAATTTGTGTCCTGTTTTTTGGGATAGGGAACTCCTGAATAGATTTTATCTTATTTGGGTTAGGCTTGACCCCATCTTGAGTTACAATATGACCTAGAAAATTAACTTCTCTCCGAAGGAAGTCAGATTTTGCGATTTGTAGCTTAAGATTAGCGGATCTGAGTCTATCAAATACTTGCCTTATATCTAATCAGGTGTTTTTGTAGAGATGGTGAAAAAATTATAATGTCGTCTAGGTATACTAAACAAATGGAACCTACTAGATCTCCAAGGACATGGTCCATTACTCTTTGGAACGTTGCAGGTGCATTCTTCAACCCGAACGGCATACGGATGAATTCAAAGTGGCCACCTTCGACTGTAAAAGCTGTTTTGCTCCTATCTGCTTGGTTCATTTCAATCTGGTGAAATCCACTAGCTAAATCAAGAGTTGAGAAGTAATTAGATTTACCAAGTTGGTCTAAAATCTCATTTATATTTGGAATTGGATAACGGTCTGAAATTGTTTTTTCGTTAAGTTTACGAAAATCTAAGACTAATCTCCATTTCTGCGTTTCAGGTGAGTTCGATTTTTTTGGAACTACCCAAACAGGTTCGAACCAAGGCGAATAACTGTTTTTAATTATGTTTTGCTTTAGCATTGAGTCTATTTGGTCTTTTACTTCTTTCTTTAAGGCGTAGGGGTATCGATATGATTTAACAAAGATTGGCGTGTCGTCAGTTGTGCGTATATAATGTTTAATATCGCTGGTAAATGTTAGTTTTTGATTGTCGTCACAAAAAAAGGTCTGTGTACTTGCTACAGAGTTGTATTAATGCAATTTTTTCTTCGGAGTTTAGGTGATCGGTTTTTAATTTGGTAACGTATTTGTGAACATGTGGGAGACTTTGATTTTCCGAATTTATATTGTATATTTCAATATAGTGATTTTGATCATAGGGTATGGTTTCTAATGGCTGTTCTAAATATAATTGTTTTTCTTCAAGTGAATTATTTACGATTACCATCTTGCTATATCCGTTAACTGAATTGTATAGACCTTCTGAAATCTCTAAGTGCTTATTATATATGTCTGTTGAGATAGAAATTACCTTCCTTCATCCGGAGCGGAAGGGTTATTAAAGATTTTGAAGAAGCTGGGATAATATGTACTTCGGTTACTGGGTTGTCTTGTAAACAAATTTTTAAACATGCTTTTGGAGTTTCTAAACAAAAACTGTCCAGATTAATATTGGCTTTGAACTTTCTAAGGACATCCATCCCAAGCAAACCTTTGAAATGTGGGTGAAAATCAAAAAGAAGTAAGTCTACCTTCATTTGTTCATTAAACTCTTTAAGTGATTGAATCGTGGTTTTTTCTTTTATGACGTGTTGGTTCAACACTGACTGTACTGTTATAGGATTATCAAGAGTTTTGCGATCGACATTGCTCACTATGGTTGGGCTTACAAATGAATTTGTGGAACCTGTATCTATTAAGAATTTTATGGGTTGAGTTGTAACGGAATTTATCCATATAAAAGGGAGTGTCGATCCGTGTGATTTTTTTTTTAAGTACCCTGTTGGTTCTCGGAGGCAGTTTCGAAAAAATTTCCTGCGTCATTAATATTACAAAGTTCAGTTGAAGATTGTTGCTCATTGATATTGTGTAATTGGTTCCTAGTTGGGCCTGTTGAATTGAAAGGATTTACAGTTGAATTTCTATTATGGTAGTTGTTATTAGCCTGGTTGTTAATGTTAGGCTGAGAAATGGTTGAATTATTTCTAAATAATTGGCTTCTATTGTTAGAATAGGGGTTGTTGTTTGGATGATTTCTTATGTTTTGGGGGCATAAGTATGGTGTTACCTGTGCTCGAAAATTCTGGCTAGTATTTGGTTTTTGCGAATAGAAGGTCTTTTCGACACGGCAATGTTCATAGGCTTCCTTGATATTTTGTGGGTTTTTTGATTTTATTAAAGTTTTAAGGGGTTCTCGTAGGTTAATTAAAAAGGTATTCAAGCATATCTCGTCATATAATTTTGGTTTGTCAGTTGAGTTTTGATTTGTGTTTTGTGATCTTATTTTTAAAATACTATAAAATAGTTGACCTAATGACAAGCTATCGGGAAAGTTTTGTAAATCGCGAATAAGCATAGCTTCGCTTTTCTTGTACCATAATGCTGTATGAGATTAGCCTTGATGTCATCCCAGGTGAGTGCAGTATTGGATAGTTTTAAGGCGTCATTAGCTCTACCTACGATTTTGTTCCTGATGGAAGGGAGCTGTATGGTGTCTGGTCAGTTCCTCTGATCAAAGCGATGACTTCTTCCACATTGACAATGAAGTCTTGCAGTTTATTAGGGATGCCGTCAAAAGCAGGTAGCTCCTTGATAAAGGAAGGATGTCAGTTGGATTTAAAGATGTTGGGTTGTTGGCTATCCTGCTTATTGTAGGCGTAACGTTTGGAGTCGATATAGTTGTGGGAAGTGACACTGAGGCATTTCCAGAATCCATTGCTACGTCGTTGGGTGAATGAACTGGATCTTCATAAATGAGTCTTGCCGTTCGTCTGGCGGATGTTCTTTTTGTGGCTGCTTGGAATGTAGATTTTTTTGGCATTTATGTTGACGCGATTTGTCGACGTGAGTGTTTCTAAATTCTGTAATGTTTTAAACATTATTATATTTATTTATATACATGTACATATATGTAACACCGACACACACATACATATATATGTATATACATACACATATACGTATATACATACATATACATACACATACACACACACACACATACATATGCACACACGTACACTAATATACATCTGTATTATTATCCTTATTATTTTTTTTTTTTTTTTATTAATTTTTATATTTTTTTTTTTTTTTTTGAGTGTTTTAAATTCTAATGAAACATAATTATAATTGTCTATGCACATACACATACACACAACACACACACGCACACATACATATTTATATATATATATTATATACACACATAGGTACATATATATATATATATATGTACATATATACCCTTGCAAAAAGCGTATATTAATTTTGGTCAAAAGTGTGCAACGCATCGAAGGATGCATCTCCGACCATATAAAGTATATATATTCTTGATCAGCACGACGAGACGAGTTCAAATAGCCATGTCCGTCCGTCCGTCCGTCCGTCCGTCTGGATCAACGCAAACTCCTCCTAGACCGTAAGAGCTACAGAGCTGAAATTTTGCATGTAAGCTTGTATATACTGCAGGCGTTGTATATCTCGGATTCAGCCGGATCGGACCACTATATCATATAGCTCCCATACAAACAGCAAAGTCACGAACAGTGACTTTTCTTAATAACTTCGTTATTTGCTGAGCTATTGTCGTGAAATTTAATATTGGTGAGTTAATTACACATATAAACGACTATGCCAAATTTGATCAAGATCGGGTGACTATATCATATAGCTCCCATAGGAACGATCTTTCGAAAACAGTGACTTTTGTCAATAACTTCGTTACTTTTGACGCGATTGCTTTCAAATTAAACATTTGTTAGTTTAATATATCTGTTAATGACTGTGCCAAATTTGATAAGGATCGGGTAACTATATCATATACTCCCGTAGGAACGATCGGTGGAAAACAGTGACTTTGATCAATATCTTCGTTATTTCCTATGCTACGACTGTTGGCCGTTCTTTCGCAAACATTATCCTTTTTAGATAAAACGTTTTTCCACTTTGATAGCTATAGGTAAGGAAAGAGTTACCAAAAAAGTGGCAAGGGTATAGAAACTTTGACGCGGTCGAAGTTAGCCCCGGCCCTCTGGTTTTTTGTTTCACTGTATGGCACTAACATCGCATCGTTTGTATTGTTCTTAATGTTCTTTAAAATATTTTGTAACAAACCTTTATTACTTTAATTATGTATTAATAGTATATTGTTAATAGTAATTAATAGTATATTGTTCTTAAACTTGGTGTCACAACTTTAAACTGAACTTCTAATTTTATTAACGTCTTTGCAACTCGAGCTCACTTTTGTAAATGAGCCTACAATAAAACGTTACTTCTTATGAATGCTTCGTTTGCCAATTGCAGCTCTGCTTAGCAGATCGATTTCACTAGAATGTGCCGCTTTGCCGCTTCGTCTGCCCATCGCAGCTCAGCTAGCTGATCAGTTTCGCCAGACGCGTCGGTTGTTCAGCGTGGTTCTGCTATCAGATCGATTTCGCCCGAAATACAATACTAAGTATTGTGGTTTTGTAGCGTTTTGGCAATTCCGCCGAATTATGAAATTGAAAGCAGAATGAGCGACAAACAATGTGTATTTCGTAAAAGAGATCTTGTAGCTTTGCAGCATATAAACATTTCCATTGAATTATAAGATTTACATATACACATGCATATACATGCATCTATGTATATACATATTCCTCTTTTTTTTTTTTTTTTTTTTTTTTGGAAATATTGTAAGTTAAATTATGAATTTTTTTTTTTTTTTTTTTTTTGGCGATTTTCAACGTATGATTTCAGCCTACACTTTCACTAAAATAATTTTAATTTTACCTTTGATTGACCTTTAGTTATCAGCAATTGATTCTGTAGGCCAATCTTCATGTGTGTAAGAAGTACACATGTATGTAAATACTGTAAGGTAAGTATTTATTTTTATTTTTTTTTTTTTTTTGTGATTGGTTTTACCATGTAAACGATTATCAACAATTGATTCCGTTCCAATTACCAATGCTTTTAAGATATAGTTCTCAATGTGAACATTAAGTAGGTCTATTCCTGACCCAGCTGCGCCAATTACCACGGGAGCTAGATGGTTTGAATGAGGGTGTGTGAGATGTGTGTGTATTTGGTTTTTCCCCGAGTAACTCAAACGTCTGTTCGATTCAGATGTTAAAACAGAAGTGTCTTTTTATTCATAATGTTTTTGGATTCTCTACCTTTTGTCTATCTTTGTGTGTCTGTTACAATCGAATTAATGCATGTGTGTATGTATGTTCCATGTATGTATGTTTATGTATGTATGTTTTATGTATGTATGTTTCATGTATGTATGTTTTATGTATCATATGTATGTATGTTTTATGTATGTATGTTTTGTGTATGTATGTTTTGTGTATGTATGATCATCATATATAAATTATCAATCGTTCTGGGAACAGAAAAGAGTCGATGCCACGTCTTCTTTCCTGGGTCTCGTTCCCCAATTTAGTGACCAGGGTGTTGGGTTGGTAACTCCTCCCTCCCCAAAATGAAGCAATGCGTTTAGAATGGGGCTGTCGGGGTGGATGCCGCTGATTTTCCTTGTGACTTGGGCTTGTTCATCGGACCGTCGTTGTCCACTTGTGATTCCAACGCAACACAAAATCTAATGATCTAATGGTATGCCGAAAGCTTAATTTTTCTAGTTGTTTTTGTAGCATTTTATGTTAAAAAAATTTTTTTTTTCAAATGTTAAAACAAATGCTGTATATTGTTTACAATGCGTTTGGGTACAATGAATGACATATGTAAAAAAAAAAGATTATACTAATTATTATTTTGTTGTTCGCCTTATTTTAGATTTATGGATTTTTTGCAAACGTAACTTATTTCTACGGTTTTCTTTTCGAAATATGCTTTCATTAGTTGATAAGGGGGCTGCGGATTTCCGAGTTTCGTTAAGTTTATCAAGTTTGCTTTTAGTATTTTTATGTAAAATCTCTTTCACCTCTTGGTATAATTTTGATTGAAAAAAATTTAATTTTGTAAATATTCATGATTAGTGTCGTATTTAATAGTTTGTTCAAATATAGGTGTGCGTCCAGTAAAAAGTTCAAAAGGTGTGTATTTTGTAGATGAATGTATAGCGTTATTGTACGTGAGAAGTGTTTCCGAAAGAGTTTCCTCGTGTTTGTTAATCTGCTTATTTTTCTTTTTAATTCTGTGATTATTCTATAGGTTTCAGTCAGTGTCGAATGTAATCGTTCTACTGGAGAGTTGCTGGATGACTGCTGGAAGGAAGTTATATGACATTGGATGTCGTATTGATTACAGAAATCTTTAAATATACTGCCAGAAAATTCCGCACCTTGGTCATAAACTATTTTTTTAGGGATTCCAAAAAGGCTGAAAAATGTTTCATGGCGGTAACGACGTTTATGCAGGTCCTGTTGGGTATAGGGTAGGCACACGCAAATTTTGAAAACTTATCTATTAGTGTAAGATTATAGTTTTTGTTTATCGTGTATATGTCTATATGGACTATGTCCATTGGTTTGCAAGGAGTTTCTGGTACTTCAAAAGGTGGCAAGTGTGAGGCAAATTTCACAACCCTTTATTATTTGCGCTATTTTGCTTTTCATATGTGTAAAGTAGACTTTTCTTTTAAGGTGCATTAATGTTTCATCAATACCCCGGTGATTGTTATTATTGTGATAATCATTGACTATTTTTTCTTGATCGGTCGTATTAGTGATATCGTCTAAAAGAGTTGTACACCTAAGTAATTTAAATAATTTATTGTGAGAAAAATGTTTAGAGAACACATCTAGTACTATTTGAAAAATAATGTCTGATGTGTAAATTGCTAATGTCCTGTTAATCTTTAAAATTTTTTTTAGAATGTCTAGTACAGTATCTGAGTTAAGTCTGGGTTCTGTGATGGTTCTCCTTAATTTGTTTTTAAAGGGAGTAGAAACCTGGTAAGAAGCAGGAGAACCTTCAGCTAAAACAATCTGCAAATTAAAATCGTTAAGTGGTTTTTCGACAATTATTATGCTAGATGCAAGGTTATACAGAGAAGATGTTACTTTGTTATTTGAAAAATTTTCGACATCTATATTGTTAACGATAATATTTGCTTCGGGTCGGTTACGACTCAGTGCATCTGCAACTACGTTCTGAGAGCTTTTTTTGTATTGAAATTCGTATTCGTATTCTAGTAATTGTAGTTTCCAACGGGCGACCTTGTCGTTGGTGGAAAATGGTCCTGTGTTCCATGTTAATGGTTTGTGGTCTGAAACTAAAATAAATTTTTTTCCGAATAAGTAGGGTCTGAAGTGTTTTACTGCCCAATGGACTGCAAGCATTTCTTTTTCTGTAGCTGAATAACGGGTTTCTTCATCGGATAATGTGCGACTGGCGTAAGAAATAGGTTTGTCGCTTCCAGATAATTTTGGGATAAAACAGCGCCGATGGCATAATTGCTTGCATCTTTGTGTGTCTGTTACAATCGAATTAATGCTTGTGTGTATGTATGTTCCATGTATGTATGTTTTATGTATGTATGTTTTATGTATGTATGTTTCATGTATGTATGTTTTATGTATCATATGTATGTATGTTTATGTATGTATGTTTTGTGTATGTATGTTTTGTGTATGTATGATCATCATATATAAATTATCAATCGTTCTGGGAACAGAAAAGAGTCGATGTCACGTCTTCTTTCCTGGGTCTCGTTCCCCAATTTAGTGACCAGTGTGTTGGGTTGGTAACTAACGCGCAACAAGCCTTCTATGCAGGCGCTAACAAGAAACAAAATGAAAAACGCGAAACCGGTAAATTTAACGGAAATTGTTTCAAGTGTGGAAAACGCGGTCATCGATCAGTACAGTGTAGAGTGAAGCAACAAGACAATAAAGAAGCAGAAAAGAAACATCAATTTTCTTATGCAGTGTATTCGGCAATACAAAAAGAAAATTTTGCAAACGGCAATTGGTGTATTGACAGTGCTGCCACCTCGCACATGTGCTATGAAAAAGATTTGTTTGTTTCTTACACTGAGAAAAACGATATGTTTAGCTGCTGATTTAAAGATTAAAAGCCCTGGAAAAGGAACAGTTAAAATAAATACAACTGAATGTGTAATAATGTTAAAAAATGTGCCAGACCTTAAATTAAATTTTTTTTCTGTGAGTGCATCGCTAAGCTATGGTCACACAGTTACATTCAAAGAAAATTGTGCTGTTGTAAAATCAAATGACGGTAGTACCATGATTACAGCTTTAAAGCAAGACAATTTGTTTCTTTTTAATAACGTTACCAAAAACAGATTGTTTTATATGAAAGAAAAATAAATTTTGTGGCACCATAGATATGGTCACCTTAACTTTCGCAGTTTGAACGAAATAATAGACAAACAACTCGTGACCGGCATGAATTTAAAACATTTTTCGGTTAATATTAACTGTAATACGTGTAATCAATCTAAGATTTGTTCGCGACCATTCGCTCAAAGTTCAAATTCTGCATTGCGATTGTGGCCCAATAAACACTCAATCCGTTGGAGGTGCAAAATATTTATTACGTTCATAGACGATATGTCAAAGCGTGTCAGACTGAAAGAAAGATAAAAGCCATACGTAGTGATAATGGCGGAGAATACGTTAACAAAAATTTTGATATTTTTCTAAAAGCTCACGGCATAAAGCGACAACTAACTGTACCGTATACCCCCCAACAAAACGGCGTGGCAGAAAGAGCGAATCGCACCCTAGTAGAAATGGCGCGATCAATGATGGTTCAATCATTATGGGCGGAGGCTATAGCGACTGCCGCTTATTAACGTAACAGATCACCTTCGCAGGCGCTAAAAGGTACAACGCCTCTTGAAATTTGGAGTGGACACAGGACTTCGGTGTCTCAACTTCGTATATTTGGGTCTAGTGCTTATGCGCTTGATAAAATGCATCATCACAAATTTCGGCCTAAGGGCAAACTGTATGTTTTTGTTGGATATTCTCTAACTGCAAAGGCCTATCGACTCTATGACAGAGATAAGAAGAAAGTCATCGAGCGGCGTGACGTGAAATTTGTTGAAGACGAAATTCCTAAAAATGTGTGTTATACAGATGAATCGAGTACTAACATTTTTACATCGTTTGTTATAAACAATCATAATGATGAACGATTTGATAATGATTTGTTTCCAAATGAAGCTCAAGTTTTGGCAACTGGAGAAACAGGAGACTTTACGCCAGAAGAAGCAACTCAACATTCGTCTCAAGAAAAAGAAGTCGACATGGATGAGACACTTTTCAACGAGAACGAGCAGTACGTGAGTTTCGACGGTTCTGCAGCATCCAACGACTCCGAGGAAGAAAATGAGCCTGAACGTCGTGGACCTGGAAGGCCAAGTCTTATTCGCAGCGGACAGCCAGGTAGACCTAAAAAACAATACAACATGCTTCACAATATGGTCGCCTATCATGATGTCGAGACCCCTAATACGGTCAAGCAAGCCTTACAAAGCAAACATTCGTTTGAGTGGGAGAAGTCTATAAAGCTATGATGCTCTCATTGCCAACAAACCTGGTTATTGGTCAACCTACCGCCTGGAGAGAAAGCAATCGGTTCCATGTGGGTATTTCGAATTAAGAGAAATAATCAAGGCAACATAACAAATTTTAAGTCAAGACTGGTAGCTATGGGCTGTAATCAGCAGTATGGAATAAATTATCAAGAAACCTTTTCGCCAGTTATACGATATGAGAATATTAGACTTGTTTTGGCCGTTGCTGCCGAAAAGGAGTTGTACTTACATCAGGTAGATGTTTCAAATGCTTGTTTAAATAGTAATTTAAATGAAACAGTGTATATGAGGCAGCCAGAACATTTTGTTAGTAAAGATCATCCACATCGTGTAATTAAATTACAGAAAGCCTTATATGGCCTTAAGCAATCGGGTAGGGCTTGGAATAACACACTTAATGAAGTATTACTGAATCTAGGATTTGAAGCTACAAAAAATGAGCCATGTTTATATAAGAAGATTGATCAAAGTTCGTACAGTTTAATAGCTGTTTATGTAGATGATTTAATTATTGCCTGTTCAAAGAAAAATCATATTGCTCACATAGTAAAAACATTGAAGATTTAATTGGAAATTAAAGATTCTGAGTTAAATAATTTTCTTGGTATAGAAATTCAGCGTCAAGGAGAAGTTGGTTCTATTTCAATTTGTCAGAAGCAATATATAAAGTCCTTGTTAGAAAAAGTACAATATGATTTTATGTCGTTCAGTATCAACACCTTTAGATCCTGGTTTTAGGATTAGCTGCAACGATAATAAATGTAAGAGGGTAGATGTGACCCATTATCAATCCCTGGTTGGCTCTTTAATGTATCTCGCTATATCTACACGTCCCGATATTGCTCACTTAATATATCTACACGTCCCGATATTGCTCACTTAACTAGCGCAGCGAAACAACGATCCACATAGCGAGCATGATGCAGCGTTGACGCATATTTTGGGTTACTTGTCCAAAACAATAGATTTGAAGCTGCACTATTACAAAACTGGAGAACCATTTTATGGATTTGTTGATGCAGACTGGGCGAACGACAGCCTGGACAGAAAATCCTATACAGTATACGGATTTTATTTTGGTGGAGCAGCTTTTGGTGGGAATCAAAGAAACAGGGTTTGGTTGCCCTTAGCAGTACAGAAGCTGAATACGTCGCCTTGTCTACAGCAGCAAGGGAAGCAACCTATCTACTCAGGCTTTTAGAAGAAATTCGCTGTCATTCTTCATCACAACCAATTGTCCTAAAATGTGACAATTTGAGCGCACAACATATAGCAACGAATCCAGTGCACCATAAACGAACTAAACATATTGATATTAAGCCACCATCATATTAATGAAATTGTAGCAATGAAAATAATATCAATTAACTATGTTCAAACAGATGATAATGTAGCTGATATACTTACTAAAAATTTACAGAAAGAAAAACATGTAAAGTTTGTAAAGCTTCTTGGAATGATGAATAACTGAATTTTTTGTATTTTTGTATTAAAATGTAATTTGAGAAGAAGTGTTGAAATTAGGAAATATGCTATTT
>NW_025814063.1:0-39174 GCF_018902025.1 Drosophila willistoni | reverse complement strand
ATTTGCAACGAATTCAAACCGAAATTTCCCGAGTATTTACAGATGCCCATCATAGCAAAATAAGCCCGTTACTACTATCACCAGGCCAGCTTCGGGAACATCTGAACCAACTGAAGAGACATCTTCCGTTTGGTTTGGATTTGCCAGTTCCAGATAACGACGTCTTGCAATTATATGGCTTAATGAAGGCACAAGGCACAATCGCAAACAATAATGTGATATTTAAGGTCACATTTCCATTAGTGGCAACGCAGGCAGTGCAACTGTATAACCTGGTACCCATTCCAGCAATTGGAACTCATGGGATTGTAATCATGAACATTAAAATTCCCATCATTGCTGTCAACAAGGAACAGAATCAATACATTGGGCTCTCAAGAGCCGATTTGGAACAATGCCATCAGCTCAACAACGAGCAATATATTTGTTTTGATAAACAAACGACGTTTTCGGGTAATAGCAACTGTGAGTTCCAGCTATTCAAAAACACAAAATCATCAACTTGCCAAATACAACACACAAACAGATCATTCGTGTGGTACGACATGTATCACAAAAATCAGTGGATTTTTGCCACCACTAGACCAATTGAACTCGCAGTGACCTGTGACGATAATATACAAGATGTCACTATTAAGAAGACTGGATTGTTAACTCTAGACCCGACGTGTACAGCTAGGAGTTCTGCTATACGAATAACAGGTCACCGTATAACTACGACAGACACAATGAAATTGTCATATGTCCGATTTGGCAACTTCAGCATTGGCCCAACAAAAGTAGCGCCAACAACAACACAATTCACAAAGATGCAGCTAAGCTACGACGAACTAAGCAACATTCAAGGAAAACTGGAAACTAAGCAAAACTGGAAATTGCCAGAAGACCCCAGCCAGCCGGCTCACCATGTTATAGTCTCCTACGTAGCGCTAACAATACCATTGGTTCTTGTGATGGTATATGGAATAAAAAGATGCTCACAACCCCAAGACACAATGGTCCAGAGCAGACAACCGTGAGGATCGTCAATCCCATACCGACTCCTGCTGCAGTAAGCCCAGCCCCCAGCAATTTTGCGGTCAACGTTGGATAACGTTGAACAGGTGTTCAACGGCCGGGAGTATGTTGGTGTTTAGATTATATAAAATAAGCTAACATTAAGCCAATTATAATATAGAACGAATGGAAATGTATGTCAATATTAAGTATGTAACCCGATTATAGATATCGATGGCTCATCAGTCATAAGTAGAAATGATATGGTCAGCAGTAAACAATAAAGACCTAGTTAATCAATAAAAACGTACTTTGCTGACCTAACACTATGCACTGGTGAGCTCGCTATTTTGTACTATAAAAGAAATGCATTATTCTTAGTAAGATCAGATACCAATTGTAGCTACATCGGGTGTGCATCGCTGTGTCTTTGGCCCCCATCTCTACCTTTGTAATCTCACTCCGAGGTCCACCCAATTTATGTGTTGGTTGCGACAACCTTTAGTCACTGGTTTATGTGCTAGTGCCTAGATATATATATAAATAAATAAACATTTAATAACTTCAAGAAACACTAACGTCTTTCATTGAACAAGTAGTTCGCCGCCTTGTCCGATCCCAAGTTTCCTTGAGATAAAACAGCCCTAAAGCGACATTACTTGCATCTGTAGTATGAACGGTTTATCGAATTCAGGGTATATTAGGATCGGGTCATTACATAACAAGGTTTTACAATATTCGAAAGTTTTTATAAAGTCCTCGTCAACAGTAACCTTAGATTTTCCCTTCAGTTGTTTAGTTAGTGGTTTTGTTATTTTAGCAAAATCTTTAATAAACTTTCTATAATAACCCATGACACCTAAGAATGATTTAATTTGTTTCTGTGTAGTAGGCAAAGGGAATTTCTTTATTGTCTCAATCTTTGTCGGGTTTGGCTTTACCCCTTCGGGGGTAACAATGTGACCCAGATATTCGATTTCCTTTTTCAGGAATTCAGACTTATCCGGTTGTAATTTTAAATTTGCATTTCTAATTTTCTTGAAGACTTTTTTTAAATGTTGGATATGTTCCTGTAAGGATGGCGAGAAAACAATGATGTCATCCATATATGCAAGGCAACAGGGTCCAAATAAGTCACCAAATAAGGAATCTATTACCCTTTGAAAAGTTGCAGGTGCATTAGTCAGGCCAAAGGGCATTCTGATAAACTCGAAATGTCCTCCCTCCGCCGAAAATGCTGTTTTCTGTATGTCGTCCTTGTGCATCTCTATCTGGTGGTAACCACTGGCTTAATCCAGTATTGAAAAATATTTCGATTTCCCAATTCTATCCAAGACATCGTTTATTATTGGCATAGGGTACTTGTCTTTTATCTAAAACCTACAACTAGACGCCACTTTCTTTTTTCTGAGGCATCGGCTTTTTTTTGGCACAAGCCAAACTGGTGCACTCCAAGGAGAGTGACTATGTCTTATTATTTTATTATCGAGTAATTTTTTTAATTGTTCCTTTACCTCAATTCTTTCATGGAACCTATTCCTATGGGGTCTTGTATAAATAGGGATATCATCTTTCGTCAAAATCTTATGTTTGACTTCGTTTGTAAATGATAGTTGCTTACTGTCATCATAAAAGATGTCAGAAAATTCAACACAAATGTCTTTTAATAATTGGATTTCTTCTGAGTTGATATGTGCAGTTCTAATTATTTTGTTAAAATCAAATGAGCTTAAATCTGTTTTATTATCATTTTGGAAAGCGATGTTTACTTCTATACGCTGACCTTTGGAATATGAATTTACTTGAAGTGGTTGGTCAAAACATATACTTTTATGTGAGTCGAAGTAATTTGTTATTTCGACCCAACTGAAGTTATTTTCTGCTGAATATAATCCATTTGAAATAAAAAGGTCATTATCTAGTTGTATTTCCTGACAAAGAAAAGTGCCTTCTTTAAGGTTAACAGGGATCTTGATTAGTTTTCTGGTTGAATGCTCAACCTCTAGCTTTTCTCCTGCTAAATTTTTTTTTGTGAGTATTGGGAGTTTAGCATTTTGTGTGATCAACACGAAATTTTCTAAGTCTACTTTTGATTTCAATGTTTTTAGTAAATCGACTCCTATAAGGCCATCGAAAAATGAATGGAATTTAAATAATAAAAATTTTAGTGTACCATTTTGGTTAAATTCATTAAACATGTCTAGTAAACATGCTAATTGTTTTTATAATTCTTGGCTAGGTTAGTTTAATATGTTGTTCACTTGGAACAAATTGAGGGTCAATAAAAGAAGTGGTAGACCCTGTGTCGATCAAAAGGTTTAATTTTTTACCAAATGGGAATTGAAGTTGAACATATGGTAAAATCGAGCCATGTGTGTGCTTGGTTATGTAGCCTGCTTGGATGTTGAGGCTACATACTGAAAATTTTGGTCATTATTAATGTTGTGCAACTCATCTCTTTTTTTTATTTGATTACTGTTGTTTGTGTTGGATTTTGCAGACTGGTTAGAGAAGTTGGAATTTCTAGTTTGGGTACTATAGTTTCCCCAATTTTTCTGTCTCTGTCGGTCACTTTGTTGCTCATTGTCGTACTTTTTTTGTTTAAATGGTCTTTGATTGTTGTTACTGTAATTATTTGTTTTTCCCTCTTGAGACCAATTTCTCTCCCTTTTTTGTTGGTTTCGGAGCCCAAACGATTCCGAATTTCGACCATTATACGTTGTTCTTTCAAAGCTCTGATTTATTCGCCTAGCTTCTCTTTGACTAGTATAAACTTCCTTTTCCGCAATTGGTATTTCATACGCTGTAACGATATCCGTGGGGTCTCTGCCTTGAACTATTGAACCTAAAGGTCCACGAAGTCCTTCAGGAAAGTGGTTAGACATTGGTTAAGAACAATTCTTTCTTTGTTTGTATGATAGTTGGATTGGTATCCTTTTGGTCAATGATGTTTAGTAGAGCTCTTTGAATATTCGTGATTTTTATACCCTTGCAAAAAGGGTATATTAATTTTGGTCAAAAGTGTGCAACGCATAGAAGGAAGCATCTCCGACCATATAAAGTATATATATTCTTGATCAGCACGACGAGACGAGTTCAAATAGCCATGTCCGTCCGTCCGTCCGTCTGTCCGTCCGTCCGTCCGTCCGTCTGGATCAACGCAAACTCCTCCTAGACCGTAAGAGCTACAGAGCTGAAATTTTGCATGTAGGCTTGTATATACTGCAGGCGTTGTATATCTCGGACTCAGCCGGATCGGACCACTATATCATATAGCTCCCATACAAATGGCAAAGTCACGAACAGTGACTTTTCTCAATATCTTCGTTATTTTCTGAGCTATTGTCATGAAATTTAATATTAGTGAGTTAATTACACATATAAACGACTATGCCAAATTTGATCAAGATCGGGTGACTATATCATATAGCTCCCATAGGAACTATCTTTCGAAAACAGTGATTTCCTCAATAACTTCGTTACTTTTGACGCGATTGCTTTCAAATTAAACATTTGTTAGTTTAATATATCTGTCAATGACTGTGCAAAATTTGATAAGGATCGGGTAACTATATCATATAGCTCCCATAGGAACGATCGGTGGAAAACAGTGACTTTGATCAATATCTTCGTTATTTCCTATGCTAAAATTGTAGGCCGTTCTTTCGGAAACATTAGCCCTTTTAGCTTAAACGTTTTTCCACTTTGATGGCTATAGGTAAGGAAAAAGTTACCAAAAAAGTTGCAAGGGTATACAAACTTTGACGCGGTCGAAGTTAGCCCCGGCCCTCTGGTTTCGTATAATATCTCTACCGGATGGCTTTGCAGTGTTAATATTCCAAGTTCGGCTATTAGATTATACTCGGTTCTTTTATCGACAAAGTATTTAATTAAGGTCGCACATTTGATTGATACAAGACTTCATGAGCTTTGCCCTGAATTTTGTTCCTGATTGCTCTCAAAATCATGACCCCTGCAGGTGTCTGATCTGCTCCTTTAATAAGCATTAAAAACTCCTCAACATTGGTAATGAATTCTTTTAGTCCCTCTTTATTTCCCTCATATACAGGCATAGACTGAATCAATTGTAATAAATCGGATATCTTAAACCCACCCAATGGCTCCTGTGTTTGGGGGCCAGTGGGTTGGGCTGGAGGAATCTCCTGATCTAAAGGCATTGATAATTCGAAACTCATTGGTAATTCGAAAACGTTTTTTTTTGAATTTGTTTTGTTACTATCTAGTCTCCTAGATCGTGTTTCTTACTTTTATGACAGGATGCAACTAGGAGTTTAGCTTTAGGTATCTTTATTAGTTTAGTTCAATTAAGGGTTTATATGAATGTTCTTTTAGTAACACAGTTCTTATTCACGGTTAGGTTAGGTACACAATGGGTGAACTTAGAATTAATTACACGACCGCCTTGCTCAGACTGCCACGCTTGCTCTCTCTCATAACTCTCGCAGATCTGATGATCGTTCGCTCTCTGAGAAATGCCAGAGTAGTCACAGAGAGAGAGAGCCTGCTACACTTTTTAACTTAATCGTAGCTTAATATATCTCTCTTACTTATGTTTTATTGTAATTAGTGTTATGTGTAAGCAAGGTGTCCTTGCTTCTTTTTTTTTAAATCTGTTGACTCACGAATTGTTGTCCCTCCGTGTGGCAAGCGATGAAATGATGGGTTTAAATATTTGTTGTTTTATTTCGCGGTTGTGCTGAAGCTAGCTGAGATTGTTGCTCGTTGCAGTAGTCCCAACTAAGGGCGGACAGTCATCAGCCGTTAATTTCACCAGATTAAGCTATGACACACCTTTTATGTGTATTCAACATCTTTATTGTTGTTTCAAAATTGATATATAGTTTTTTGTTTTTTTTTTTATTTTATTTGTTTTATTTTTTTTTTTTGTGTTGTGTATTTTTTATTTTTTTTTTTTTTTATTAGCACTGTCTAATCCAGCAGGTTCCGGTTACACATACACACAAACTTGTGGGCACATATAACCGTCTAGCGCAATAACACGAAAAAAATTTGTACAACAACTTATGTGTTGGTTTAAAGAGCTTATGTGTCGTTTAACTATTTGTTCTCTTTTTTTTTTTTTTTGAGTATGAAAACCAGAGGCTGGTTTGCCCCCTTTTACTTGGGAGGGTCCCTTGGGAATCACAAAGTTGGGGAAAGTTATACTATTTTTTAGTAGTGTTTTTTGTTTATAGTTTTACATATTTTATTTGAATCAATTTTGTTGTTGTTTTTTTTTTATGTCTATGTGGGAAATGGCATTGAGAGAGAGCAATCCAAAGTGATAAAAGAGAAGAGACAAACGCGTAGTGGCTGAACATTCTAGTAGTAGTAGAGAGAGCAGGGCATAGGATCATTATATAAGTTTAGAGAGAGCTTGTTAAAGAGGCCGTGGATTATTCGCAAAGAAACTGTCAACTGAGTCGCACGTCAAGGTCCATAACTAGTCCAGTGTTATTTCTATAAGTATGTTTAAATTCTAACAATATATTGAACTCGATTGTCATCAAACAATTCAAATATTAATAAATAAATAAATATAGTAACGATCGCTAAATCAACGCTACATTTTTGGGGGCTCGCCCGAAATATTGTTTAAAGCAATTAACATACAAACATATAACACTGCGTGAGTGAAAGAGACAACAAACAAAGTTCTTCGAAGTGACAAAGCAAAAACTTTTGTGTCGTCATCATTGTGTAAGAGCAAGCGAGATAGGCTGTGCTAAATTGTTGCATCAAATCTTTGGTGCCCAAATACGTTACGACGCAGACAATACACGCACGAGCATGTTTGGTAACGGACGGCGATCAGTGAATTTTTATTTCGCGGTTGTGCTGAAGCTAGCTGAGATTGTTGCTCGTTGCAGTAGTCCAACTAAGGGCGGACAGTCATCAGCCGTTAATTTCACCAGATTAAGCTATGACACACCTTTTATGTGTATTCAACATCTTTATTGTTGTTTCAAAATTGATATATAGTTTTTTGTTTTTTTTTTTATTTTATTTGTTTTTATTTTTTTTTTTTTGTGTTGTGTATTTTTTATTTTTTTTTTTTTTTTTTTATTAGCACTGTCTAATCCAGCAGGTTCCGGTTACACATACACACAAACTTGTGGGCACATATAACCGTCTAGCGCAATAACACGAAAAAAATTTGTACAACAACTTATGTGTTGGTTTAAAGAGCTTATGTGTCGTTTAACTATTTGTTCTCTTTTTTTTTTTTTTTGAGTATGAAAACCAGAGGCTGGTTTGCCCCCTTTTACTTGGGAGGGTCCCTTGGGAATCACAAAGTTGGGGAAAGTTATACTATTTTTTAGTAGTGTTTTTGTTTATAGTTTTACATATTTTATTTGAATCAATTTTGTTGTTGTTTTTTTTTTATGTCTATGTGGGAAATGGCATTGAGAGAGAGCAATCCAAAGTGATAAAAGAGAAGAGACAAACGCGTAGTGGCTGAACATTCTAGTAGTAGTAGAGAGAGCAGGGCATAGGATCATTATATAAGTTTAGAGAGAGCTTGTTAAAGAGGCCGTGGATTATTCGCAAAGGAACTGTCAACTGAGTCGCACGTCAAGGTCCATAACTAGTCCAGTGTTATTTCTATAAGTATGTTTAAATTCTAACAATATATTGAACTCGATTGTCATCAAACAATTCAAATATTAATAAATAAATAAATATAGTAACGATCGCTAAATCAACGCCACATCTATATATATATGTACCTTACCCCTTTCACTTTCGGCTAATATTGTTGGGCATTTGCTCGCTCCAGTTGACAAACTTGAAGCATTCGAATTTCACAGCTTGCTGTTTAATTTGCACATACTTTGACTTCTGTCTACTTTTCTTTTATATTTTTTTTTTTGAAGATCGATGTTGCTTCCAAGGCGGTTGAAAATTAAATGACTCGCTGCCCAAAAGGTTAGGAAACTACAAAACGCACTCCAAAATTTGCGACGCAACTCGTCAAACAATTCTGACTGTCGCGACATCGCTGTCGTTCTGTTCTAACGGAGCACGTAAAGCCACCAAAATGTGCGACTCGCGACGCGGTCAGACGAAAAAAGATGATGAAATAGAGACACTTGTCGCGAAGCAACTTTGTACCGTTGCGGCATCTCCGTCACTCTGACGAGACATGCAAGTCTGCAAAATGTAGCAAACGACAATGTCGCCTGTTACGCAGCTTGTACCCATATACATGTGTGTATGTGCTTAGCGGGAATTGCTGAATTCGGGGGAACAAATACACCCAAAGCAAACATTTGAAAAAGATGATGAAATATTTTAAATTCGAGTGAAACTCAAAGGCAACACCAACATCAATATCATGGAGTGCATAGTACACATTGACGATTTATGCATATGTATGTATATGTATGTACATATGTACATGTTTTGTTGTCTTTATCGCTCTGTCCGATACAGTTGGTGCAATCGCTAAATGCACTGGTTTAGCGCACTTAACAATCTCTAGCACCATTAAGCAACAATTTATGCATTATTATAAATTTTTTTTTTTTTTTTTTTTTTTTTTTACCAATGCAATATTTGGGAATCATTATTTAAATACTTTTTTTTTTTTTTTACCAATGAAATATTCGTGAATCATTATTTAAAATTTTTTTTTTTTTTTTTTTTACCAATGAAATATTTGTGAATCATTATTTAAACATTTGATACTTAGATACTTATGCATGAATGTAGGTTCCTTCGGGGCACTTTTTCCCGTCCCTGAAGTCGTTAAGCTGTGCCAGTTAACATCTTGGCCAAGTCGTGTTCGAGGAAAAGAGTAACTTTTCCCTGTGTTTATGGGCAGCAAAGACGACGAGGCTATCACCATTAACCATCTACTACTAGGATCAGCAAGCGGCTATAAACCAGTCTTCGAAACCACACACACCGTACAGCACATGTGGCAAGCTGTACAAGAATTCGCCGATCTGGCGACGATGGGTACGCGAATACCTTCCAGATTTAGCCAGGCGAGGAAAATGGTTTACGACGAGACCACCAATAGTAGCTGGAGACGTCGTTGTAATATTGGACGAGACTCTGCAACGAAATAGATGGCCAAAAGGTATAGTCGAGCAAACAATCCTAGCCAAAGACAACCAGGTGCGTCGAGTGATCATCAGAACTGCCAATACGTAGCTGTATTAGACGTCGGCTGTTTTGGAGTAAGGGCGATTAATTTATAGCGGCTCAACTACCGGCTCGCATAATAACGACTCGCATACGGCACACACACCATACCCACACCCACATAGCTGGAAGAAATAAATGAAGTATCACGTGAGAAGTGAAGTGTTTTCTTGTGGGCCCGCTAAAACATCGAACCTTAGGGCCAAACTCAACACTTGTGTTTAGATGTTCAGAGTTTAATATGTATGTAGGAATGGAAATGAAATCAAAAGTTATCAATGATATCGATAACAAACAATCGAGATATAAATGAGAGAGTTATTTGGCGTCAAGTCGTGACGAACGTGTTCCTCGTAGCTGCTCGAAAAATGAATACACCAATGTAATTGTTAAGTGACAAATTATGCTCAATAAAATGGTATGGAATATTAAGTAAAAAGGCCTACGAATTTGAAGATCGAAAGTGAGATTATATTTGATTACCACATGTATAGAATACTTTCTTTACATATATCTATGGATATTCTTTAATAATGTATATTTTTAAAGTCATTTCAATATGTAGCCCATAATTTAATATATGTACTTGAAAATTTCCTTTTTAAAGATCCAGAAGAGACACTAACACTCTGCCTCTTTCTCATGTCTGTTAAAATTATAATGCATTTGAAGAAGTCTGCACTGCTTCAGAAATTATAAACTAATAATATAATTCATTGCATGAGAAAACCAATTTTAATAATAATATTTAGTGATTGATTCAATACAATTGCCTAAATCATATAAACAGAATTGGAAAATTATAAATATATATTTAAGTTTAATAATTAAAAAAACACTTATTAAAAAAGTATTTTGCACTTACCTGCATCCGCTGATTCAGTTGTTTTAATCCTGGAAAACTATTTCATACTCCACATCTGTCTTCTCCTCAAGCTATGTCGAATCTTCACACTTTATTTCGTGAATAAACTTTGATTTCTGCTGCCATTCTGGCTCTTCCTTCCACGGTGGTTCTTGCTTCTAAACTCTGTCTCCTTCTCCCACTCATGTTCTCAATGCAATTCAGATTCTTCTCTTTGTTCCCAATCGAATTCTTCCTTCAACCCGGTGCTAAGATCTAGATCGAAAGTTATTAATGATATCGATAACAAACAATCGAGATATAATTGAGAGTTTTTTTCCCTGCTTAAACTCTATCTGCTCCTCCCATACAGCTGTTGAGTTGTTGAGTTCTAGCTTCTCGTTCTGATCCGGCTACAGCGGAGCTCTTCGGGTGCTCACGCATTGTCTCAATCGGTTATTTTCTGTTTACTCATTTTCTCTCTTCTGTGAATACACTTGTTGCTGGCTTGCATGTCTAGTGCGGCGGCCGATGTTTGCACGTCGTGCTCTCGGCATTTTGGACTATGGACAGAGTGGTGAATTTAACCTCAAATGCACGATCCACATAATTTACACAGTTCAAATTACCACCTTAAGAACAAATGCCTGCTGTTGAAGTTGAATACAAATTTGCACAATACATTGTATTGTATTGTATTAATGGTTTCAAATTGAATTTTTAGGAAACCAATAACTTAAACCTCAATTTCACAGTGAACACAATACCGGTTTTAAGTAAGCGTTTGAAAAAACGTGCGCACGATTAAATAAACTGAGCAGAGTACAATGAGTAGCTGAAGTTATAGCGTCAGGAAGGAAAGCCCGACTTATTTTTATATTTTTCTTTGCCTCACCTCACGGAGCTTGAGACCTTTCCAACCGTGAAAATCGGTTCGTGCGTTCTGGATTTATAGGGTCAGGGAGGTAAACCCGACTTTTTTTATATATGTATGTATGTACAAGATACTCAGAGGTTAATTTTTTTGGACGAAGGCAAGTTTAATGTAGTTGGAATAGATTGATTTTCAATAATTGTACGAATTGGACTTGGATCGGTTGTTTCAATATTTTTTCCTTACTTAGTCTGGAACAACCAAACAATTTAGTTTCGCAATCATGGTTAATATTTTTGTAGTTATCTATGATTCTTGTTTTTCTTGTAGACGAAGGTAAGTTTGATGTAGTTGGAATAGATTGACTTTCAATAGTTGTACGAATTGGACTTGAATCGATTGATTTCAATATGTTTTCCTTACTTAGTCTGGAACAACCAAACCATTTAGTTTCGCCATCATGGGCTATTTTCTTGTTATCTATGATTTTTCTATGATTGAGTATATTATTGTTAGCCAAAGATTCAGATTGGTGGTTCAAACACTGGAACTGACAATGTTTTTGAAGTTTGGGATTGTTTCTAGCATAACTCTCTACTTTTATTTTCGATTTACCTGGTTTTGACCTTTTGGAAACACCTACATGTTTTTTACTTTCATCCTTAACTTTGTCTACTTCATTTAGATGCTTTAGTAATTTATTCACCTGATTGTTAAGGCTGTCAATCACTTTTAGACGATATTCAATGGTTTCCTCTTCGGTCATATTATCAGGTTCTCCAGCGTCAAGGAGTTCGTAGCATAGTGTTAAGTAAACGTAACGTTTATTTTCATCTGGTTCAATCCCAGCCAGTTCTCTATAGAGATGCATACACAGATTGGCACGTAACCCCATAAGGTCTTTAATGCGTGAATCTCCCGTGAGTTGCACCTCCTCGAAACGTAGTCGAAGATTATCGAGAACAACCAATTCATGGCGACTATCATTATTCAAAGTAGGTCTGGAAAGTATATAATTTATGGTTTTGCTTACATCATAATTAGGATTGCCCACACAATGTCTTAATTTGCAGAGTTGCTCGTACAAAAAGGTACGCGACTGTTCGTCCATTGCTTTCTAAATGTTCAGGGAATTTGCCGTATATATTTTGATGTAAATTTTGTGTTTTTTTTTGTTTCGTTTCCTTTTCTATATGATGAAAAATATGCCGAAAACTTGTGTAACTAAACAAATTCAATGACATACATATAACTCAAGGCACACAGATTATCTATGTATTTCGTTTTTATTTCCACCGTTTCGCAGCGATCTAACTCAACCACAATACTTAACCCATAAATCTGTCATAAGATTGTCACAAGATTGAGATTCAGCAAAAATTGCTCACACACCTTTTGTGCTGTATTTGCAGCATTTTGCCACAACCTTTTGCAACTCTTGTGGCAACATTTCATTATTTCCGAAGTGGGCGTGGGAATCTCAGAATGTATGACGCTACTTTTAACCTCAGACGCACACTAAAAAAGAAAGAGAAGGTGTTTTTTTTTATTGTTTACCCAGGAAACTTTGCAAAAGATAAGTGAAAAAGATTATATATGCATTGTAGTACAAAATTTACCGCCAACATGAGAAGATGGAGAAATGCAACAAAAAAGAAACCGAAACTCAGTGACAGAAATGGCACAGAAATTTACGTGCAGACACGTCAAACGTAACGGAACCGGAACGGAAACACCCATTTAAAAAGTATGCAAAAGAAAAAGGAAAAATAAATCACGAAGGCGTTCATTTTTGGCAACCGACCTCAGGCCATAGTCAAAGAGAACTAAGGCGATGAGCACAATGTTTCGGGTCAAACAAAAAACATTTATCCTTTCCATCTTCCCCCTCTTTTAGAGTCACTAGAAAATAGTTCAAGATTTTTAAAGTGTAAATTGAGCTAGTACTTGAAGAAATTGAGCTACACAAAGAATGAAATACTAAATTGGTTTTTGATAAATAAAATAAGCATCGAAGGATGTGGCATTCTGGTAAAATTTGGTTGTTCATGCGTTCCTTTGGATATTTAAAAACAAACTGAGGGATCCATGTGACTATTTTCATCTTCAAATCTCAGTTTAGAACATAAAAATTTTGAATTAAGTTCCAAATTTTTAAAGCGAATCAGTTAGAGCTCTTTTATGGCCAAAAACTTTTCGATATTTTTGGTTTGTATTTCCCTTTTCACAAAAGAATAAGAGTAGGAATTTGTTTTATTTAATATATTGATTTGTAGTATATTATTATAGTTTATTTTAACTAAAAACTATTTATTTGATTATTTTAATTAGGTTTAGTTAGAAATTAGTTGTCTTTACTGCTTTGCGTCGTTTCGTCTTTTGTCTTTTTGCAACTGCTTTCGCTCGTCTCCTCGGTTCGACTGCTTCGTCTTTCACTCAATTCGCACCGCTGAGCAGAGTTGCCAGACCAAATCCCACATTAAATAGCCAAACTTTTGCGCCCTTTTCATGACCGAAGTTTAAATTTTTCAAAAGATCTGTTCAATTACTGCCATCGTAGCAACTGAGTTGTTTCTTATGTCATTCGAAAAATTGATATACCTTAGTGAAAACTCTACACATTCAGTCTGATTTAAGTGTTCTGTAGGAGAACGCATAAGAAAAACAGTAAATTCAAAATTAAAAAAATCCTTTGGCATTCAAACATTTCGGTTTTAGATTAAGTGCAAAAAGTGGTTTTTATACTTTTATAAAAAAAAAAAACAAGTCAAAAATGTAAGCAAAAAAAATTTATTTATTTGTGAATTATCCTTAAATTAACTTTTTTAGTGAGATCAGATTTGTTTATCCCATATAAATCAAGTAATTTAAACAAAAACAAACAACCGCATGCACGCACGCACGGTCCGGAGCGGTCCACAAAGAAGTGAGTATATTTCTGGACATTAAACAATGTCCAATAATTGCAACATGCAATTATTATAGGATACACAGAGCAGATTAGATTGAGTTGAGCATTTGAAAACCAGAGAACTACCTACACATGGAACCACAAACTGAAAGCCACAATAAAGGACACGGAGGATTACTAATGGAATATACGGTGGAGAGGGGATTTGTCTATCCTTTTTTGCAATCAACGGATCTCGGAATAGTCCAGCAAAAGAGATTTTTCTTGACAAGAATGGTCTGGCGCAAACCTTCTAGATTTCTTTCCGACCAATAAAAATTTTCAGCGTTAATTAAATTTTACTTTTACTTGCTAAAATGCTTGGTACCCTGGGAAGTATACCTGTAAGTACTTGTGTAGGAAAATAATGCATTTGCCGTGCTGTCAAAAACATTCCAGCTCATGGGTATACAAAAGGAGTGTAGGCTCTAACCCAGTCTTGAGTAGACACTTAAGTTGTAGTTACCGATTCATGTGAATGTTGAACAAATGACTTTTAGTGAACAATGCAAATAATTGTCAAACCTAACAACGGCAAAATACAGAACAAAAAGAAAAAACCTAAACCAAAGAGGGGAGAACTCTGGTGGAGCGCTCGATGCACTGAAAGTAAGCGTATGCATTGTAAAAAGCTCTGAAAAGGAGCAGAAAGCAGGTGCAGGGTTTTCCTCTGCTGATTGTCTCAAGACTGAAGCGTTGCTTTAATCGAGCACAAATACGAGTGCAGGACAGAAAAAAAGAAGCTTTTGCTTGCCTGCCATGTCAAAAGAGGAGGATTTCGCTTATCCCCACCATTTGCCCTAACCTCTGTCATTGGCTTTTCACATTTGAATGAGCGCCAAGTTGCAATCGCCCTTCGCACTCTTATCCCCACATCCCACAACCCACTCCCTTCCAATTAACAATGAAAGTCAACAAATTTGATTTGACATTTCCTACAGGGCCCGCCTACAGTACTCGCAAAGGACCCGTACTATTTCCTTTCTTTTTCATTTTTCTTTAGCTTTCCCCTTCTCTGCTCATATCGTTCTACTTGTATTTTTTGTTTTTTATTTGCGCTGATTTTGCACATTTTTGCCATTTTATTATTTTATTTTTATGCCTGACAAAATGCACACATCTTGCTTTTTTAATGAGCAGGGCGTTATCCTAGTCATGTCTCCTTTGTCAATTGAAAAGAGAGTTTGAATAGTGTGAAAACAGGTCTCTTGCCTGGTACCAACGGCAACTAGAAGCTTTAATTCATTAATTCAATGGCATATTCTGAGATACTTTGATGCTTGTTTTGTCGTACTAAAAAGAGTCCAGAATTATCTTCAAGTGTCATTTGCGCAAATTCTACTTTTCATTAAGTCCCATGGTGTCGTTAAACGCTAAAAATATCAAAGAATATCAGTAGTGTTAAAACTGAATCAAAGCTGTATGTTCTTTTTTTAAATATATAAAAAACCTAAGCCGATGTTCTATACTATAACATATTCTCAAATAACATAACTCAAATTCAGGGGAGATTAACGGGCTCTGGGAATCCTCCTTAAATTGTTAATAAAAATTATTTGTTTTAGTCATCCTGGATACAGAACATAATTTTTTAACCATTGATAAACATATTTTCAAATAATTGCACGAGAAGACCTGTGGTCTAATATTAGAAATCCTTCTTTGTAGACCTTGAATACCTCTGAGTATCTTATACATACATACATATATAAAAAAAGTCGGGTTTACATCCCTGACGCTATAAATCCAGAACGCACGAACCGATTTCCACGGTTGGAAAGGTCTCAAGCTCCGTGAGGCAAAGAAAAATATAAAAATAAGTCGGGCTTTCCTTCCTGACGCTATAACTTCAGCTACTCATTGTACTCTGCTCAGTTAATTTCATCGTGCGCACGTTTTTTCAAACGCTTACTTAAAACCGGTATTGTGTTCACTGTGAAATTGAGGTTTAAGTTATTGGTTTCCTAAAAATTCAATTTGAAACCATTAATACAATCACGTGTATTGTGCAAATTTGTATTCAACTTCAACAGTAGGCATTTGTTCTTAAGGTGGTAAGTTGAACTGTGTAAATTATGTGGATCGTGCATTTGAGGTTAAATTCACCAGTCTGTCCATAGTCCAAAATTCCGAGAGCACGACGTGCAAACATCGGCCGCCGCACTAGACATGCAAGCCAGCAACAAGTGTATTCACAGAAGAGAGAAAATGAGTAAACAGAAAATGACCGATTGAGACAATGCGTGAGCACCCGAAGAGCTCCGCTGCAGCCGGATCAGAACGAGAAGCTAGAACTCAACAACTGTATGGGAGGAGCAGATAGAGTTTAAGCAGGAAAAAAAACTCTCAATTATATCTCGATTGTTTGTTATCGATATCATTAATAACTTTCGATCTAGATCTTAGCACCGGGTTGAAGGGAGAATTCGATTGGGAACAAAGAGAAGAATCTGAATTGCATCGAGAACATCCTTCTCCCACGAGAAGGAGACAGAGTTTAGAAGCAAGAACCACCGTGGAAGGAAGAGCCATAATGGCAGCAGAAATCAAAGTTTATTCACGAAATAAAGTGTGAAGATTCGACATAGCTTGAGGAGAAGACAGATGTGGAGTATGAAATAGTTTTCCAGGATTAAAACAAGTGAATCAGCGGATGCAGGTAAGTGCAAAATACTTTTTTAATAAGTGTTTTTTTAATCATTAAACTTAAATATATATTTATAATTTTCCAATTCTGTTTATATGATTTAGGCAGATGTATTGAATCAATCACTAAATATTATTATTAAAATTGGTTTTCTCATGCAATGAATTATATTATTAGTTTATAATTTCTGATGCAGTGCAGACTTCTTCAAATGCATTATAATTTTAACAGACATGAGAAAGAGGCAGAGTGTTAGTGTCTCTTCTGGCTCTTCTTTAAAAAGGAAATTTTCAAGTACTTATATTAAATTATGGGCTACATATTGAAATGACTTTAAAAATATCAAAGAAGCTAACATCGGCTATGCCGAAGTTTATATACCCTTGCAGTCCTTGGTAATAATAATTTTACATGTTCAAAATTTGTTTTCTGCAACTCAATTTATCAATATACAAACAAAACAATTTTACTCTCTATTTTACAATTTGTTCTTCTTCTTCCCTTATTCCAAAAGCAAAGCAACGCACGCATACACATACAGTTCATGTAGCGTTGCGTCTGTGTGTGTTATATTTATCCGATCACATTCAAATTTTGGGATCTGGGGTTTTATATCCAATATTATCACATATGTAAATTTCATAGCATACTCCGATTTTTATGAAAATGTTTCTTCTAGTTCTTCTAGAGCTATATGATATAGTGGTCCGATCCTTATGAATTTCATACTTTATTTTTCCCGGGTAATAAAAAACCCCGAAACAAAATTTCAGACCGATAGCTCTTAAGACGGCTGAGTAAAACGCATACGCACAGACGGACGGACAGACGGACATGGCTATATCAACTCAGCTTCTCATGCTGATCAAGCTCCTTCTGTGCGTTACAAACATCTGACCAATTTTATAATACCCTCTGCAAGGGTATAAATATACATTATTAAAGAATATCCATAGATATATTGTGGAGGTGCCTTGAGTATAACTTGCAGCTCAAAAGAAAAAAAAAAAAAGTAAAAAAAAAAGAAAGGAAGGCAGCATTTAAAAGACCCGCGAATGCACTGCTTGATTGCAGAAAGAAAGTTCACCACAGTGCTACATTTCTTTTTCCCATTATGCCAATAGCGGATAATGTCACTTTGACAATTGACTTCGGGTCTAAACGAAGATCAAAGCTAGGCATAGAGCATAGGCGAACTATCTTGATAAATTCTTTTCAAATTGTCAACCGAGCGGAACAGTCCTTTGCAGGAAGTGAAAAAAAATTAATATTTCATTTTTTTTGTGGTTAAAATAACCCAAGTAAATTTTAAATCCGAATAAATACAAGCTATCCTTCATGGGCTTGAATCGGAAATAAAAAAGAAACCATTGATGTTGGTGTTCTCTATTTCAAGATATACTTCTTGAGTAAGTGCTAATTTTTCTTTGAATCATTAAAATTTGGTAATTTTTGCAAATAAAATTTTGCACGCAGATTTTCAAAGTCTCGGTATGTTCGTTCATGATGGAAAAAAAAGGAAATTAAAATGTATTGCTTTGATTAAGCAGCTTTGATTACAGCTCTAAAGAAAAGAAAAAAAAAACGCATTAACGACATTCATATTTTATCATGTATATGTATATAATTTTTTTGTTAGACAAACGTAAAGCCCAAATTTTGGTGTCGATGATTTCCAAAGCCAGAATTCCAAGACATTTATGTTGGATAGTGCAAGCAGCGAAGAAGTTATTCACCAAAGGGGACGAAGCAATTACATTGGCGACCATCTGATCAGTCAAATTTCGATACGACACCGGCGAGTGCTAGGGCAAGCGGTGAGAAGTGAAAACAGCGAAAACACCCAGCCCAAAGAATAAATTGTATCCGAGTTAAAGAGTGAAAATCAAGTAAAAAAAGGGTTTAAGCCAGAAAGCCATAGTGAAAACGAATGAAAACGAAAATTTTTAACTTCTTTTTGTTTAAATCTAGGTAATATACTATAATCGAAAGCTAGAATAAGTTAGTGTACAAGTAATAATTGGTAATAAGAAAAAAAAAAAGCAAAAGGAGTGAAGCAAGTGAGAAAAAAAGTATACAAAGAAGAAAACGCAAAGCAACATTTCGAGCCACACTGTGCAAAACCAAAATTTTTTTTTCAAGTCGCGAGGTAACATACACGAAAAATGAAAAAAAAAACCAGAGGCGGGCAACTTCGACCGCGTCAAAGTTGTATACCTTGCAATTTTTGTAACTCTTCTTACCTATAGCCATCAAAGTGAATAACGTTAAGCTAAAAAGCTAATGTTTCCGAAAGAACGGCTACATAGAAATAACGAAATATGATCAAAGTCACTGTTTCCACGATCGTTCCTATGGAGCTATATGATATATATACTGATCCTTATCAAATTTGCACAGTCATAATAGATATATTAAACTAACAAATGTTTAATTGAAAGCAATCGCGTCAAAAGTAACGAAGTTATGACAAAAGTCACTGTTTCGAAAGATCGTTCCTATGGAGCTACATGATATAGTAACCCGATCTTGATCAAATTTGGCATAGTCATTTATATGTGTAATTAACTACCAATATTAAATTTCACGACAATAGCTCAGAAAATAACGAAGTATTAAGAAAAGTCACTGTTCGTGACTTTGCCATTGTATGGAGCTATATGATATAGTGATCCGATCCGGCTGAATCCGAGATATACAACGCCTGCAGTATATACAAGCCTACATGCAAAATTTCAGCTCTGTAGCTCAACGGTCGAGGAGGAGATGCGTTGATCCAGACGGACGGACGGACGGACGGACGGACGGACGGACGGACGGACGGACGGACGGACATGGCTATTTGAACTCGTCTCGTCGTGCTGATCAAGAATATATATACTTTATATGCTCGAAATGCTTCCTTCTATGCGTTGCACACTTTTGACCAAAATTAATATACCTTTTTGCAAGGTATAATGAGCAAAAACAAAAAAATGGAAAAATGAAATCTAATGCAAATTGAAAGGTCAAAAAAAATCTATAACAGAGAAAGAAGAAAGTGAAAATATAAAAAAAAAAAACAAGCATGAGCAATTGCGTTACTTGGTAACGAAACAAAAAAATGTGAACATAATTAATAAAAAAATTAAATTAAATCTATAGCCTCTACAGCAATTCCTCGAAGGCCTTCGTCGGACGCTACAAGGGTGAGTTTTTTCTACTACATTTTTTTGTTACCAAAATATAAAGCGAAGTCGGAGACGTTAAGCAAGAGTATTCAATGCAAAGACAAAAGCGAAAACAATTGTCGTTGCTTATCTCCACTCCGTTTGCCCCTCTATATATTTTTATATACTTCTAATGTGTTTCAAATAAAATCATGCGTAAAGAAAAGAAAAAAAGAGAATGAACTGAAAAGTGAAAAGTATCAAAAGAAAAAAAGGCAAGAGTGAATAAATATGCATAATTGTTTTATTAAAACATTTTGTATGTGAAGAGTTGAAAAAAATTGAACGGTTAATTTTTATACGCTGCATATGTAAGCGTTGCGTTTTGCTTTTGCACAGTGGGTCGAAGTTTAAAAAAAAAAAAAAAGAAGTTAATGTTCATGAAATTATGCCGAGTATTTAGAATATTTTTTTTTGATATTGATTTAATTATCTTTGAATATAAAATCGATATGCGATAAAGTTTCGAGCTATATATTTTTTTTAGTAATTACAAATTAATTTGTTGATCATTTATGAAATTGTAAATTTTCTTATATATATATTATGGAATGGTTTTGGTTTTTTTTAATGTGAGTTAACTTTGTTCTCAGAATACTACAGAATGAAACATTAGATTCTAAGAAATGAATGATTGTGAGAATACATTAATTTAAGTGAATAAAAATGATTTTTATAATGAGGTAATTTTCTGAACTTTCTTTTTGGGCAATCTAATGTGAATAAGGATGTTTGTTCTGGGATTTTCCCCTAGCGCTGTGGGTAGAGAGCGCGGCTGTAAATACACCTATACAGCCAACACTAGGACTATTTTCTTCTATTCTTTTCTCTCTATTCTATTTCGAGTTTCAGCAGAGTTTATTTAAAGTTGCTGACGAGTGAGTGGGTGAAACACATTCATCAAAGAACCACCCCAGCCGATTGTCTTGCTAGCCGCATTAAAAGTCCCGCAGATGAATCGTGTTAACACCAAGATAGGCCTCACACAATAACGTATAGTTGCCGATTGCAATGGTTGGTAAGCCTTTGTGGTGTCGTGGTTATAGATATTTAGTTACAGAAACTTTTGCCGCCCAACCATGGGGCACATTCTAATTAGATACAATAATTTTTGCTGCCCATCGGCTACGTTAAGGTTTTGTACGTTACAATATGTATAGAAAGTATTCTATACATGTGGTAATCAAATATAATCTCACTTTCGATCTTCAATACCATTTTATTGAGCATAATTTGTCACTTAACAATTACATTGGTGTATTCATTTTTCGAGCAGCTACGAGGAACACGTTCGTCACGACTTGACGCCAAATAACTCTCTCATTTATATCTCGATTGTTTGTTATCGATATCATTGATAACTTTTGATTTCATTTCCATTCCTACATACATATTAAACTCTGAACATCTAAACACAAGTGTTGAGTTTGGCGCTAAGGTTCGATGTTTTAGCGGGCCCACAAGAAAACACTTCACTTCTCACGTGATACTTCATTTATTTCTTCCACGTGTATTTCTTATGCTAATGGTAAGCTATGTGGGTGTGTGTATGGTGTGTGTGCCGTTTGCGAGTCGTTATTATGCGAGCCGGTAGTTGAGCCGCTATAAATTAATCGCCCTTACTCCAAAACAGCCGACGTCTAATACAGCTACTTTAGCCACGGGCCGTTGAAGATTCCCATTGGCAGTTCTGATGATCACTCGACGCACCTGGTCGTTGAAGTTAGTCGTCTGCGCTTTGTCACAGATAATCTTTTCGGCAGCTTTGAAGTTTGTGCCATTGTCGCTGTAAATTTCTCTCGGGGTCCCGCGCCGTTTCGGTTTTCTGCTCGCCCTCGCGAATTGTTGATGAAGAGTATGTTATGCCTGACTTTAGTATTCTTTGGTGGCCACAAATCATCGCATTTTGGCCACTCGTGTTGTGGCTGCAGCAAATAGTCTGGACCGTGTAGCCAAGTTTTATATTTATTGGCGTTGTTTGTTTTAGAAGAAAGATCTGCAGGGTTGAGGTTGGTTGGAACCCAGTTCCATTGGCTAATGTTTGTTAATTCCAGTATTTCGCCAAAGCGGTGCATGACGAATTGCTGAAACTTTCGTGGATCCATACGAAGCCATTTAAGAACACTCTTTGAGTCGGACCAATAACAACTCGAATTGATTACTCAGCTTTGCTCCGATAACTGCGGCCTGTAGTTCCATCCTTCTTATAGATAGTGGATTCAACGGTGCCACTTCCGCCTTGGAGGCCACGAAGCTGAGGTAGGTTCTGTCCCCCTAGCGTATCCGAAGGTAACAGACTGCTGCGTATGCCAATTCGCTGGCGTCAACGAACGTGTGTAACTGGACATCATGGATTTGATCGCTGCTGTTGAAATAACATCTCGGGATGGTCAATCCGGCGATTGTTGTAAGGATCCGTTTCCATCGTATCCATTTGGGTAACAATGCGTCGGGCAAACCAGTATCCCAGCCAATGCCGCTTCTCCAAACTTCTTGCAGTAGGATTTTCAGCTCTATTGTAAAGCATGAGATGAAGCCGAGTGGGTCGTACATTGACATAAGTACTTGCAAGAGCTCGCGTTTGGTTGGTGTTTTGTCGCTGTCTAAAACGTTGCGCTTCAGCCTGGCAAACTTGCAGATGAATGTGAATACGTCGGAGTTCGGCACCCAATATAAGCCGAGTATCTTTTCTGTGGCGGTAATTTTGACAGCTTCGGGGAGCAGCGAATCGCTCTGTTTAGTATTCGTAGGACCTCCTTTGAGTTAGAAGACCAATTGCGTATGTGGAAACCACCAGCTGCATGGATATCTCTGACTTGAGTTGCGATGTTTCCGACTTCCATGTAGTCTTCGCCACTGTATATAAAATCATCCACGTAGTGGTAGTCCTTCACGTCTTGAGCTGCTTGAGGGTACTGTTGGCAGAATCGTTCTGCATTTTTGTCACGAATAAAGTGTGCAATGCAGGGTGCGCAATTGATTCCGAAAGTAAGCGCTTCATAACATAGACGTTAGGCTCTTGCCTCTCGGATTTGCTGTCGAACCACAGAAACCTTTGCGCATGGGTGTCTGCTGGTCTCACTCGGATCTGGTGGAACATCTCGGCGATATCGCCACAGATCGCCACTCGTCCCACTCGGAATGAGAGTAAGAGGTCAAACAGGGAGTTTAGGAGATCTGGCCCACTCCAGATGTAGTCATTCAGGGCCTTGCCGCCGGATTGGGCGGCTGCATCCCATACAAGCCGGACCTTCTCTGGTTTAGTTGGATTTTTAGTTATGAAGGTTGGTAGATACCATGTCCGTCTGTTTGGTGCAGCTATTTCCTCCGGCGTCAGCATGCGAGCATAGCCCTTTTCGACGAGGTTTTCGATTTGCTTGGTGATTTGCTCCTTCAACTGTGGTTGTCGGGAAAATTGCTTTTGTAGGCATTTAAGCCGTTTTAGTGCGTTTGCGTAGCTATCAGTAATAAAACTTCAGGGTCTTTCCACATTAGACCAACCTCGTACCTGCCATTCTTCAAGGCGGTAGTGGATTCAAGTCTGGTTAGAGCTTGAGTTTCTTCTGGTGATGATAGCGGTTTTGCTGTGGTAGCGTCTAATGAGAACGCTTGTTTGATGATCTCATGCAGCTTAGCGTCTGCGTCTCTGCATCCACACATGTGAACGCTCACATTAGCTCTAGTGGGCAAGGCCATCAAGGGCGTGGAGCTTTGTAGTGCCCATCCCAGTCGCGTCTTTGACGCTATTGGTTGGTGCCATGCCCCCTCTTTGATTTTAAGGGCTACGGCGAGGTTCCAGTTATTTGTGCCGATTAGGATGCTTGGGCGTGAGTGACCTACCCGGTCACCACACCAACGAATTCACCTTCAACTACACAAACCATGGACAACACATCAAAAAGGGCAACAAATAACACATATGTACATATATACGTATAGACACTTACATATATACATACATACATATATACATACATATATGTGGGAAATGGCATTGAGAGAGAGCAATCCAAAGTGACAGAAGAGAAGAGACAAACGCGCAGTGGCCGAACATTCTAGTAGTAGTAGAGAGAGCAGGGCATAGGATCATTATATAAGTTGAGATAGAGCTTGTTAAAGAGGCCGTGGATTATTCGCAAAGAGACTGTCAACTGAGTCGCACGTCAAGGTCCATAACTAGTCCAGTGTTATTTCTATAAGTATGTTTAAATTCTAACATTATATTGAACTCGATTGTCATCAAACAATTCAAATATTAATAAATAAATAAACATAGTAACGATCGCTAAATCAACGCTACATTTTTGGGGGCTCGCCCGAAATATTGTTTAAAGAAATTAACATACATACATATAACACTGCGTAAGTGAAAGAGACAACAAACAAAGTTCTTCGAAGTGACAAAGCAAAAACTTTTTGTGTCGGCATCATTGTGTAAGACCAAGCGAGATAGACTGTGCTAAATTTGTTGCATAAAATCGTTGGTGCCCAAATACGTTACGACGCAGACACTACACGCACGAGCATGTTTAGTAACGGACGGCGATCAGTGAATTTTTCTAGAACAGTCTAGAAATATTTGGACAGAGCGAATCAAGAAGCGAAACATCAGCAGAGGCAGAGGCAACCCGTTGGCAGAGTCGAACCGTTGGCAGAGGCAACCCGTTGGCAGAGGCAAAGCTGGGCGTAGTGTGTGATAAAACGTCAGCAGAGGCAGAGGCAACCCGTTGGCAGAGGCAGAAGCTGGACGCGGCAAGAGACAAAACGTTAGAAGAGGACAGACAACCTGCTGGCAGAAATTAAACGAAGACTTCGTGGGACAAGAGCGGACTTGGGTAAATTTTTTGGGGACTATATATAGATAGTTCTAACCTTAATTGAATTTACTAAAACTAACCTTAGCATTAATTATTGGTATTGAACAAAAGAAAATATTGTAATATGGAGCTTGACGAGGTTATGGCATTGCGAGTCGCAGATTTGCGAAATAAGTTGGCCGAATTGAACCTAAGCACAGTGGGAAGAAAACGTGATCTACAGAATAGACTTCTTACTCATTACGATATTCAAGACCAAGATAGCGAGGATGAAGAAGTTGAATCAGTAGTTACAGCTAGAGGCGAATTGCCCATAAACAATTGTAGTCGATCTTGGTACACCTTAAAAGATGTTGAGGGCAGTGTATCCTATTTTTCCGGCTCAGGTAGTCCCGACATTGATTCGTGAGTACAAGAGATATAAGAGTGTGCTATTACAGTACAATGGGACAAGTTACAGACCTTTATATACGCCAAACAGTTGTTAGCTGCGGCAGCTAAATCATTTATTCGGAGTCAACATGGTATAAGCAATTGGGAGATATTAAAAGCAGCCCTGCGCAAAGAACTTGGTTCGAAACGATCAGCAGCTGAGATTCATAGAATCTTATCGCAACGTTCTCAGAAAAGAGAGGAGACTTTGCATGAATATTTGTATGCTTTAATGGAAATTGTCAAACCAGTGAATTTGGACGATGAGAGCTTGATAGAATACTTTGTAAAGGGGATTCCAGACTCACAAGTAAATAAAGCTATTCTATTTCAAGCCAGGAATCTACAAGAACTGAAGTTTCAAATAGAAACGTATCAGTAAAGTTCGTGCTTCACACAAGTCGTTAAACAAGTTTGAGGCTCAGTCAGGAGGAAAGATTAATCAGGGTAAAATAATTGATACATCTAAGAATCGGAAATGTTATGGTTGCGGTGATACATCACATATCAGACGAGACTGTCGAAAGAACGACCAAAAGTGTTTCAAATGTGGTAAAGTAGGACATTGAATGGCACAGTGCAAACTAGAAAATCCAATTAAAAACGAGAGAAATACAAACGTGGTAGAAAATGAATATGTAGTAATACAGCCGTCAAGCGAATTTACTCCGTCAGGGTTAGAACTTAAAGACATCGTATATTCTAACGTTATATTTAAAGGACTCGTAGATACTGGCGCTGGTTTATGTCTTATGCGAAGAAATATTTATTTCATGATTGGATCAAAACCGTTATTAGGCGGAGCTAGACACTTAACAGGAATTGGCGACAGTAAAGTGTTGACTTTCGGAAGTTTTATAATACCAGTGAAAGTGGATGGTTTAGTTATGAACATAGAATTCCATGTAGTGCCAGATCAGGACATAAGTTTTGATGCTATACTGGGTCGAACGATATTGACCACTGTCAATATAAATGTAACAGCAATGGATCTAGTTCGCTATGCGCAACGATATAGAAGTTTGCCACACCCATAGTATGCCAAAGAGAGAACAAAATGAGTCAGATATTCAGTGGGCAGGAGATATTGGAAATATCTTCATCACAAATATTGAAGACAGGGATAAGAGTCCAGACATAAATCTTTCGCATTTGAACCATTTAATAAAAGGGGAAGTAGAGAAATTAATTCGGAACTACCAGCCAAAAAGAAATGCAAACGCAAGAGTCAGCATGAAAATTATATTGAGCGACGAAATACCTGTGTATCAGCACCCGAGACGTTTAGCCCTTTGTGATCAGGAAATTGTTGATAAAACAAAAAAAAAAAAAAAATTCAGGAATGGCTAGCAGAGAGATAATTAAAACAGTACATTCTAGGAGATAGCGCGTCAGCCAGATGTATGATACAGTTCAAAACAATACTGTAGATCTTCATTGTTAGTACCGTCGCATTGTCTTAGTCTCCGAAAAGAATGGTTAGAAGCGTTTATGCTGTTGACTACAGAAAATTAATCGAAAAGAAGGATGTTCCTTTTAGAGTTGCTCGTTGGGCTATGTATCTTCTTTTTTATTTTTTTTTTTTTTTTTTTTTTTTTTTTTTTTTTTTTTTTTTTTTTTTTTTTTTTTTTTTTTTTTTTTTCTTCAAGATTTTGATTATGTTATCGTACATCGATCAGGTACTCAAATGAGGCACGTCGATGCGTTGAGACGTTTTGCATGTTTTATGACTGTTGAGGACACTATTAAACATCGATTAAAAGAAGCTCAATTGCAAGATGAGTGGACCAAGGCAGTAAGGACGCTAGTCGAAAAAGAAAGTTATAAAGACTTCTATATAGAGAACGAGATTCTCTTTAAAGACCCTAATTGTGAGTTGATTGTAGTGCCTTCGGCAATGGAACATGAGATTATTAGACTTGCACATACCCAGGGTCACTTTTCCGTCAAGAAAACGCAAGATTTGATCGAGAAATCATCCTATATTCCCGAATTAAGAAATAAGGTTATTCGTGTGGTACATAGTTGTGTGGAGTGTATTGTTGTTAACGCAAAGGCTGGCAAAAGAGAGGGATATCTAACTTCGATAGAAAAGGGTGACAAACCACTTTGTTCTTACCATATTGATCACCAATGGAACTTACAAATAAACGGTAAAATTACTTGTTGGTTATTATAGATGGTTTTTCTAAGTACATTTGGTTGTATCCCACTAGGAGCACAGGCGTAGATGAAGTGATACGGTGTTTAGAAGTTCAAGCCACAAATTTTGGGAACCCAGTACGATTGATATCTGATAGAGGCGCGTCTTTTACATCGCATATTTTCAAAAAGTATTGCGAGGATCACGACATCATGCATTTATTGATTACCACCGGAGTACCGCGAGGAAATGGGCAGGTTGAAAGGACTCACAAGATTGTTATTCCAATGCTAGCTAAAATGAGTTTAGATAATCCAGCTTTATGGTATAAATACGTTGGGAAAGATCAGCAAATCATCAACGATACGGTACCTAGAAGTACTAAGATAGCTCCTTTTAAGATCCTAACCGGTATTGACATGCGTAGATCGGAGGATGTAAACCTTAAAGAACTACTCGATGATCTTCTAATCGAAGAACTAGCAGAACACAGAAAGAAAATACGAATGGAGGCAGTTGAGAATATAAAACAAATTAAGGAGGAGAACAAGAAGTCAGCTAATCTCAAGAGAAAAGAGGGAAAACGATTCAAAATAAATGATTTGGTTGCTATTAAGCGTACCCAATATGGCGTTGGTCTGAAACTTAAAGGAAAGTATTTAGGACCCTATAAAGTAACGGCAATTAAAAATCATGGAAGATATGAAGTAGAGAAAGTTGGACAGGCGGAAGGGCCTAATCAACATCAACTGTATCGGAATATATCAAATTGTGGGGACCGTCATTCATTCGAATGTACAGTCAGGAGGCCGAATGTGGGAAATGGCATTGAGAGAGAGCAATCCAAAGTGACAGAAAGAAGAGACAAACGCGTAGTGGCCGAACATTCTAGTAGTAGTAGAGAGAGCAGGGCATAGGATCATTATATAAGTTGATAGAGAGCTTGTTAAAGAGGCCGTAGATTATTCGCAAAGAGACTGTCAACTGAGTCGCACGTCAAGGTCCATAATTAGTCCAGTGTTATTTCTATAAGTATGTTTAAATTCTAACAATATATTGAACTCGATTGTCATCAAACAATTCAAATCTCAATAAATAAATAAATATAGTAACGATCGCTAAATCAACGCTACATATATACATACATACATATATACATAATTAACTGAAGGAGAGAACGGCATTGTCGCCGAATAAAAATGATAATTGTGTCTTGACCATCAAACAAGACGGAGGTTTTAATTTTATAAAAAAATATCAAAGAAGCTAACATCGGCTATGCCGAAGTTTATATACCCTTGCAGTCCTTGGTAATAATAATTTTACATGTTCAAAATTTGTTTTCTGCAACTCAATTCATCAATATACAAACAAAACAATTTTACTCTCTATTTTACAATTTGTTCTTCTTCTTCCCTTATTCCCAAAGCAAAGCAACGCACGCATACACATACAGTTCATGTAGCGTTGCGTCTGTGTGTGTTATATTTATCCGATCACATTCATATTTTGGGATCTGGGGTTTTATATCCAATATTATTCAATTTTATAGCATACTCCGATTTTTATGAAAATGTTTCTTCTAGTTCTTCTAGAGCTATATGATATAGTGGTCCGATCCTTATGAATTTCATACTTTATTTTTCCCGGGTAATAAAAAACATCGAAACAAAATTTCAGACCGATAGCTCTTAAGACGGCTGAGTAAAACGCATACGCACAGACGGACAGACGGACGGACAGACGGTCATGGCTATATCGACTCAGCTTCTCATGCTGATCAAGAATATATATACTTTATGGGGTCGGAAACGTCTCCTTCTGTGCGTTACAAACATCTGACCAATTTTATAATACCCTCTGCAAGGGTATAATACTAAAAAGTAAATAAACACAGGGAAAAGTTACTCTTTTCCTCGAACACGACTTGGCCAAGATGTTAACTGGCACAGCTTAACGACTTCAGGGACGGGAAAAAGTGCCCCGAAGGAACCTAAGTTCATGCATAAGTATCTAAGTATCAAAAAAAAAAAAAAAAAGAAAAAGAAAAAAAAAAAAGAAAGTGTTTAAATAATGATTCACGAATATTTAATTGGTAAAAAAAAAAAAAGAAAAGTATTTAAATAATGATGCACAAATATTGCATTGGTAAAAAAAAAAAAAAATTAAAAATTTATAGTAATGCATAAATTGTTGCTTAATGGTGCTAGAGATTGTTAAGTGCGCTAAACCAGTGCATTTAGCGATTGAACCAACTGTATCGGACAGAGCGATAAAGACAACAAAACATGTACATATGTACATACATATACATACATATGCATAAATCGTCAATGTGTACTATGCACTCCATGATATTGATGTTGGTGTTGCCTTTGAGTTTCACTCGAATTTAAAATATTTCAACATCTTTTTCAAATTTTTGCTTCGGGTGTATTTGTTCCCCCGAATTCAGCAATTCCCGTTAAGCACATACACACATGTATATGGGTACAAGCTGCGTAACAGGCGACATTGTCGTTTGCTACATTTTGCAGACTTGCATGTCTCGTCAGAGTGTTGCGGAGATGCCGCAACGGTACAAAGTTGCTTCGCGACAAGCGTCTCTACTTTATCATCTTTTTGGTCTGACCGCGTCGCGGTACAAGCTGCGTAACAGGCGACATTGTCGTTTGCTACATTTTGCAGACTTGCATGTCTCGTCAGAGTGACGGAGATGCCGCAACGGTACGAAGTTGCTTCGCGACAAGCGTCTCTATTTCATCATCTTTTTTCGTCTGACCGCGTCGCGAGTCGCACATTTTGGTGGCTTTACGTGTTCCGTTAGAACAGAACGACAGCGATGTCGCGACAGTCAGAATTGTTTGACGAGTTGCGTCGCAAATTTTGGAGTGCGTTTTGTAGTTTCCTAACCTTTTGGTCAGCGAGTCATTTAATTTTCAACCCCTTGGAAGCAACATCGATCTTCAAAAAAAAAATATAAAAGAAAAGTTGACAGAAGTCAAAGTATGTGGAAATTAAACAACAAGCTGTGAAATTCGAATGCTTCAAGTTTGTCAACTGGAGCGATCAAGGGCCCAACAATATTAGCCGAAAGTGAAAGGGGTAAGGTACATATATATATAGATGTAGCGTTGATTTAGCGATCGTTACCATATTTATTTATTTATTAATATTTGAATTGTTTGATGACAATCGAGTTCAATATATTGTTAGAATTTAAACATACTTATAGATATAACACTGGACTAGTTATGAACCTTGACGTGCGACTCTTCGATACAGTTGATGTCCTTTAGGCCCTTCCACCTGTCCAACTTTCTCTACTTCATATCTTCCATGATTTTTAATTGCCGTTACTTTATAGGGTCCTAAATACTTTCCTTTAAGTTTCAGACCAACGCCATATTGGGTACGCTTAATAGCAACCAAATCATTTATTTTGAATCGTTTTCCCTCTTTTCTCTTTAGATTAGCTGACTTCTTGTTCTCCTCCTGAATTTGGTTTATATTTTCAACTCCCTCCATTCGTATTTTCTTTCTGTGTTCTGCTAGCTCTTCGATTAGAAGATCATCGATAAGTTCTTTAAGGATTATATCCTCTGATCTACGCATGTCAATACCGGTAAGGATCTTAAAAGGAGCTAACTTAGTACTTCTAGGTGCCGTATCAATCGTACTGGGTTCCCAAAATTTGTGGCTTGAACTTCTAAACACCGTATCACTTCATCTACGCCTGTGCTCCTAGTGGGATACAACCAAACGTACTTAGAAAAACCATCTATAATAACCAACAAGTAATTATACCGTTTATTTGTAAGTTCCATTGGTCCGACGTGATCAATATGGTAAGAACAAACTGGTTTGTCACCCTTTTCTATCGAAATTAGATATCCCTCTCTTTTGCCAGCCTTTGCGTTAATAACAATACACTCCACACAACGGCCATTCCTGAATTTGTTTTTCAACAATTTCCTGATCACAAAGGGCTAAACGTCTCGAGTGCTGATACACAGGTATTTCGTCGCTCAATATAATTTTCATGCTTACTGGTGCGTTTGCATTTCTTGTTGGCTGGTAGTTTCGAATTAATTTCTCTACTTCCCCTTTTATCAAATGGTTCAAATGCGAAAGATTTATGTCTAGACTCTTATCCCTGTCTTCAATATTTGTGATGAAGATATTTCCATCTCTCCTGCCCACTGAATATCTGACTCATTTTGTTCTCTCTTTGGCATACTATGGGTGCGACAAACTTCTATATCGTTGCGCATAGCAAACTTAGATCCATTTGCTGTTACATTTATATTGACAGTGTGCAATATCGTTCGACCCAGTATGCATCACTTATGTCCTGATCTGGCACTACATGGAATTCTATGTTCATAACTAAACCATCCACTTTCACTGGTATTATAAAACTACCGAAAGGCAACACTTTACTGTCGCCAATTCCTGTTAAGTGTCTAGCTCCGCCTAATAACGGTTTCGATCCAATCATGAAATAAATATTTCTTCGCATAAGACATAAACCAGCGCCAGTATCTACGAGTCCTTTAAATATGACGTTAGAATATACGATGTCTTTAAGTTCTAACCCTGACGGAGTAAATTCGCTTGACGGCTGTATTACTACATATTCATTTTCTACCACGTTTGTATTTCTCTCGTTTTTAATTGGATTTTCTAGTTTGCACTGTACCATTCGATGTCCTACTTTACCACATTTGAAACACTTTTGGTCGTTCTTCGGACAGTCTCGTCTGATATGTGATGTATCACCGCAACCATAGCATTTCCGATTCTTAGATGTATCAATTATTTTACCCTGATTAATCTTTCCTCCTGACTGAGCCTCAAACTTGTTTAACGACTTGTGTGAAGCACGAACTTTCTGATACGTTTCTATTTGAAACTTCAGTTCTTCTAGCTTTATTTACTGTGAGTATTTACTTGTAGTAGTGAGGAATGCCCTTTACAAAGTATTCTATCAAGCTCTCATCGTCCAAATTCACTGGTTTGGCAATTTCCATTAAAGCATACAAATATTCATGTAAAGTCTCCTCTCTCTTCTGGGAACGTTGCGATAATATTCTATGAATCTCAGCTGATGATCGTTTCGAACCAAATTCTTTGCGCAGTGCTGCTTTTAATATCTCCCAATAGCTTATACCACTAACCATAGAACACATAGATGGGACAAACTCATGATTTTTTGATTGCAAACGCTAGCCTAGTCATGGAACCCCAGAGAACTTCGGGAAAACCCGAACGCTCGTACTCTCAATGAGAGCGTAAAGTGGGGAGAGGGCCAAGCAGCTACGAAAAAATTTCAGTCTAGCACAGACTACAGAACGACGAAGGCAGGCCTATGTCGCTTGTGATTTCGTTCTGTCTATTTATGTGTACACTCGTCTGTACATGCTCAGGCTTCGTAGTGTGTGTGTGACGTGAAGTTGTACAACATCGCATTTCAACAGCTCGCTCGACCAAAATTTTTAAATTTCCACAAAACAGCGACAATGCGAATAGGATATGACCCTGTGGAAAGAATATTAGGAAATAGTGGCATCTTCTACGTATGTATCTCGGTGGCTGTGCCGATAGAGTGTTCGCTTGTCGATCGGAATGTCTCTGGTTCGATTCCCATTTCAGGACCGACCAATATGGTTTTTTTCTATTTTTTAATAAATAAATAAATAAAAAATAAATAGATAATAAATGAATAAAAAAGAAAAATAAACAAAAAATAAAGAAACAAAAAACCCAGAAAAAAAAACAAAATTATAAAATAGAAAAAAAAACTTATTTAAGCCGACGATTTCGAGTTGGGAATCGAACCAGGGACATTCCTATTGCCAAGCGAGCACTCTATCGGTACAGCCACCGGGATACATACGTAGAAGATGCCACTATTTCCTAATATTCTTTCCACAGGGGCATATCCTATTCGCATTGTCGCTGTTTTGTGGAAATTTAAAAATTTTGGTCGAGCGAGCTGTTGAAATGCGATGTTGTACAACTTCACGTCACACACACACTACGAAGCCTGAGCATGTACAGACGAGTGTACACATACATAGACAGAACGAAATCACAAGCGACATAGGCCTGCCTTCGTCGTTCTGTAGTCTGTGCTAGACTGAAATTTTTCGTAGCTGCTTGGCCCTCTCCCCACTTTACGCTCTCATTGAGAGTACGAGCGTTCGGGTTTTCCCGAAGTTCTCTGGGGTTCCATGACTAGGCTAGCGTTTGCAATCAAAAAATCATGAGTTTGTCCCATCTATGTGTTCTATGGTTAGTGCTTATACCATGTTGACTCCGAATAAATGATTTAGCTGCCGCAGCTAACAACTGTTTGGCGTATATAAAGGTCTGTAACTTGTCCCATTGTACTGTAATAGCACACTCTTCTATCTCTTGTACCCACGAATCAATGTCGGGACTACCTGAGCCGGAAAAATAGGATACACTGCCCTCAACATCTTTTAAGGTGTACCAAGATCGACTACAATTGTTTATGGGCAATTCGCCTCCAGCTGTAACTACTGATTCTACTTCTTCATCCTCGCTATCTTGGTCTTGAATATCGTAATGAGTAAGAAGTCTATTCTGTAGATCACGTTTTCTTCCCACTGTGCTTAGGTTCAATTCGGCCAACTTATTTCGCAAATCTGCGACTCGCAATGCCATAACCTCGTCAAGCTCCATATTACAATATTTTCTTTGTTCAATACCAATAATTAATGCTAAGGTTAGTTTTAGTAAATTTAATTAAGGTTAGAACCATCTACATATAGTCCCCAAAAAATTTACCCAAGTAAAGTCTTCGTTTAATTTCTGCCAGCAGGTTGTCTGTCCTCTTCTAACGTTTTGTCTCTTGCCGCGTCCAGCTTCTGCCTTTGCTAACGGGTTGCCTCTGCCTCTGCTGACGTTTTTCACACACTACGCTCAGCTTTGCCTCTGCCAACGGATTGCCTCTGCCAACGGTTCGCCTCTGCCAACGGGTTGCCTCTGCCTCTGCTGACGTTTTGCCTCAAGCTACGTCCAGCTATGCCTCTGCCAACGGGTTGCCTCTGCCTCTGCTGACGTTTCTTGATTCGCTCTGTCCAAATATTTCTAGACTGTTCTAGAAATATTCACTGATCGCCGTCCGTTACTAAACATGCTCGTGCGTGTAGTGTCTGCGTCATAACGTATTTGGGCACCAACGATTTTATGCAACAAATTTAGCACAGCCTATCTCGCTTGCTCTTACACAATGATGCCGACACAAAAAGTTTTTGCTTTGTCACTTCGAAAAACTTTATTTGTTGTCTCTTTCACTCACGCAGTGTTATATGTATGTATGTTAATTTCTTTAAACAATATTTCGGTCGAGCCCCCAAAAATGTAGCGTTGATTTAGCGATCGTTACTATATTATTTATTTATTAATATTTGAATTGTTTGATGACAATCGAGTTCAATATATTGTTAGAATTTAAACATACTTATAGAAATAACACTGGACTAGTTATGGACCTTGACGTGCGACTCAGTTGACAGTCTCTTTGCGAATAATCCACGGCCTCTTTAACAAGCTCTCTCTCAACTTATATAATGATCCTATGCCCTGCTCTCTCTACTACTACTAGAATGTTCGGCCACTACGCGTTTGTCTCTTCTCTTCTATCACTTTGGATTGCTTTCTCTCAATGCCATTTCCCACATAGATATAAAAAAAAAAAAAAAAAAAAACACAACAACAAAATTGATTCAAATAAAATATGTAAAACTATAAACAAAAAACACTACTATAAAAATAGTATAACTTTCCCCAACTTTGTGATTCCCAAGGAACCCTCCCAAGTCAAAGGGTGCAAACCAGCCTCTGGTTTTCGTACTCAAAAAAAAAAAAAAAGAGAACAAATAGTTAAACGACACATAAGCTGTTTAAACCAACACATAAGTTGTTGTACAATTTTATTCGTGTTCTTATTGCGCTAGACGGTTATATGTGCCCACAAGTTTGTGTGTATGTGTAACCGAAACCTGCTGTATTGGACAAAACTAAAAAAAAAAAAAAAAAAAAATACACAAAACACAAAAAAAAAAAAAATAAAGTAAAAAAACTATATATCAATTTTGAAACAACAATAAAGATGTTGAATACACATAAAAGGTGTGTCATAGCTTAATCTGGTGAAATTCACGGCTGATGACTGTCCGCCCTTAGTTGGGACTACTGCAACGAGCTGTTTCTTAACCAATGTCTAACCACTTTCCTGAAGGGACTTCGTGGACCTTTAGGTTCAATAGTTCGAGGCAGAGACCCCACGGATATCGTTACAGCATATGAAATAGCAATTGCGGAAAAGAAATTTTATACTAGTCAAAGAGAAGCTAGGCGAATAAATCAGAGCTTTGAAAGAACAACGTATAATGGTCGAAATTCGGAATCGTTTGGGCTCCGAAACCAACAAAAAAGGGAGAGAAATTGATCTCAAGAGGGAAAAACAAATAATTACAGTAACAACAATCAAAGACCATTTAAACAAAAAAAGTACGACAATGAGCAACAAAGTGACCGACAGAGACAGAAAAATTGGGGAAACTATAGTACCCAAACTAGAAATTCCAACTTCTCTAACCAGTCTGCAAAATCCAACACAAACAACAGTAATCAAATAAAAAAAGAGATGAGTTGCACAACATTAATGATGACCAAAATTTTCAGTATGTAGCCTCAACATCCAAGCAGGCTACATAACCAAGCACACACATGGCTCGATTTTACCATATGTTCAACTTCAATTCCCATTTGGTAAAAAATTAAACCTTTTGATCGACACAGGGTCTACTACTTCTTTTATTGACCCTCAATTTGTTCCAAGTGAACAACATATTAAACTAACCTAGCCAAGAATTATAAAAACAATTATAAATACACATGCACTATATTCAGCATGTTTACTAGACATGTTTAATGAATTTAACCAAAATGGTACACTAAAATTTTTATTATTTAAATTCCATTCATTTTTCGATGGCCTTATAGGAGTCGATTTACTAAAAACATTGAAATCAAAAGTAGACTTAGAAAATTTCGTGTTGATCACACAAAATGCTAAACTCCCAATACTCACAAAAAAAATTTAGCAGGAGAAAAGCTAGAGGTTGAGCATTCAACCAGAAAACTAATCAAGATCCCTGTTAACCTTAAAGAAGGCACTTTTCTTTGTCAGGAAATACAACTAGATAATGACCTTTTTATTTCAAACGGATTATATTCAGCAGAAAAAAACTTCAGTTGGGTCGAAATAACAAATTACTTCGACTCACATAAAAGTATATGTTTTGACCAACCACTTCAAGTAAATTCATATTCCAAAGGTCAGCGTATAGAAGTAAACATCGCTTTCCAAAATGATAATAAAACAGATTTAAGCTCATTTGATTTTAACAAAATAATTAGAACTGCACATATCAACTCAGAAGAAATCCAATTATTAAAAGACATTTGTGTTGAATTTTCTGACATCTTTTATGATGACAGTAAGCAACTATCATTTACAAACGAAGTCAAACATAAGATTTTGACGAAAGATGATATCCCTATTTATACAAGACCCCATAGGAATAGTTCCATGAAAGAATTGAGGTAAAGGAACAATTAAAAAAATTACTCGATAATAAAATAATAAGACATAGTCACTCTCCTTGGAGTGCACCAGTTTGGCTTGTGCCAAAAAAAGCCGATGCCTCAGAAAAAAGAAAGTGGCGTCTAGTTGTAGATTTTAGATAAAAGACAAGTACCCTATGCCAATAATAAACGATGTCTTGGATAGAATTGGGAAATCTAAATATTTTTCAATACTGGATTAAGCCAGTGGTTACCACCAGATAGAGATGCACAAGGACGACATACAGAAAACAGCATTTTCGGCGGAGGGAGGACATTTCGAGTTTATCAGAATGCCCTTTGGCCTGACTAATGCACCTGCAACTTTTCAAAGGGTAATAGATTCCTTATTTGGTGACTTATTTGGACCCTGTTGCCTTGCATATATGGATGACATCATTGTTTTCTCGCCATCCTTACAGGAACATATCCAACATTTAAAAAAAGTCTTCAAGAAAATTAGAAATGCAAATTTAAAATTACAACCGGATAAGTCTGAATTCCTGAAAAAGGAAATCGAATATCTGGGTCACATTGTTACCACCCGAAGGGGTAAAGCCAAACCCGACAAAGATTGAGACAATAAAGAAATTCCCTTTGCCTACTACACAGAAACAAATTAAATCATTCTTAGGTGTCATGGGTTATTATAGAAAGTTTATTAAAGATTTGCTAAAATAACAAAACCACTATCTAAACAACTGAAGGGAAAATCTAAGGTTACTGTTGACGAGGACTTTATAAAAACTTTCGAATATTGTAAAACCTTGTTATGTAATGACCCGATCCTAATATACCCTGAATTCGATAAACCGTTCATACTTACTACAGATGCAAGTAATGTCGCTTTAGGGCTGTTTTATCTCAAGGAAACTTGGGATCGGACAAGGCGGCGAACTACTCTACCCTCGAAAAAGAGATGCTTGCCATAATTTGGGCAATTAAGTATTTTAGACGGTATCTTTTTGGTCAAAAATTTAAAATTGTCATGACCATAAGCCCCTGACATGGCTTATGAGTTTCAAGGAACCAATTCCAAATTGGTGAGATGGAAGCTCAGACTGTTAGAGTACGATTACGAAGTTATATACAAAAAGGGGTCTCAAAACGTGATTGCTGACGCCTTGAGCAGAACAACATTTGATATCAACTTAAATGACCAAGAATCAGTCGAGGCGACATGTGAGGAAACCGTACATTCAGGCCTAGAGAACATTTCACATAGAGCAATTTCGGACAAATGTTTAAACGATTTTAATATCCAAATTATCCTTAACAAAGATCCAGTTTCTAACATCAAAATCGAAAGCCCGTTTAAAAACAAACTTCGCCGCATTATATCAGAACCCATTTTTAATAAAAAAGTCGTGAATAGAATTTTGAAAACTATTTTAAAACCCAATAAAACTTGTGCAATTTTTACCACTGACACAATATTTAAATAGTACAAGAGGTTTTTTCACAGTTTTTTTCAAACAGTACACTCTATAAACTTCTTAGATGCACAGAGTTTTTGGAAAAACGTACCACACAGGATGAACAAGAAAAAGAAATTAGAGACTATCACTATTATAATAATCACAGGGGAATTGATGAAACTCTAGCCCATTTAAAAGAACAATATATTTTCCACATATGAAGCAAAAAATTACTATCGATTGTACACCATTAACCATCAAAATGTTTTAACAATAATAGACAAGTTTTCAAAATTTGCTGCTGGGTACACTATACATATACCATATACCATAGCCTAAATATAGTAAAATCAATCAAACATTTTATGTGCACTCATGGCATACCTAAAAAGATTGTTTGTGACCAGGGTGCAGAGTTCGCAGGAAATCTTTTCATTGATTTTTGCACTCAATACAATATCACCATCTCACATCGTTTCAACAGTCTTCAATCATATCAGTCAGTCATATCTGATCAAAATAAAAAACGAACTTTAAAACTAAACGAAGAAAGGAAGGATCCACCAGAAGTGGGAAACTGACGAGACAGTATTCAGAAAAGAAAATAGAAGAAATAAATTGACTCCTCGCTTTTCAAAACATATTGTCACTAAAGATAAGGGGGTCACATTTATTACAAAGAAAAAGCAAAAAATTCGCAAGTCAAAAATAAAAAGATTGACAAGAAAGCCTTAGCAAAAACCAGGTATACATATATCTATATATATAAAATTCTCGAGTGTGTGGTGTTTGTTACCAAACTACTCCGAAACGGCTCGACCGATTCTCACGAAATTTTTTATGCAGATCGTGTAGGACTGAGAATCGGCCAACATCTATTTTTTATACCCAAATAATAAATAATTAAATAATAGAAAGCAGTCGAAAATTTAAAGTTAGGAAGATCGTTTGAATTTAGTACTTACTGAAATAGCAGTGCCTACATAAATTACCAGCATTGGGCAAT